>NW_026948187.1:7260245-7461842 GCF_963921235.1 Mobula hypostoma | reverse complement strand
AGTCGAATAACTGGCCGGGAAAGTTTGCAGTCGACAGTTCCTCGCTGGCTCGGCGCCAGGAAAGGCTCCGTCGGACTTGCAGAGACCCAGGCCGGGAGAGGCCGAAACGTCCTTCCAGATGCTCCGGCACCGGCACCGACACCGGACGAAAAATCAGGAAAACAATGGAGGAGGAACGTTGCCCCGATGTCAATGGGGGGAAAACGACGGCGTTTGCCTCCGGTTTTGGAGCGAACCGGCTTACTGGCGAGTTGCCAGCGGCCGCATCTGGGAGCTACGCAGTAAGCAGCCGCCAACAAACCCAGTCCAAACCGGCAGCAAAAAACTCCACACCGAGCTTCCACGCCAACGCCGTCACTCACTCAGTTGTCCAAGAGACTTTTAGAGCCACCTCCAAAGTATTCCACGAACTTTATCCAGTAGTTTTCCTTCGATTTCTCCCAGCTCAGTCAGCACAGCTCCTCTCTGTGTCTGACCCTGGGAGTGTGTGACGGGACGGTGTGGAGGGAGATTCACTCTCTGTCTGACCCCGGGAGTGTGTGACGGGACGGTGTGGAGGGAGATTCACTCTGTGTGTCTCACCCCGGGAGTGTGTGATGGGACGGTGTGCAGGGAGATTCACTCTGTCTGACCCCGGGAGTGTGTGATGGGACGATGTGGAGGGATATTCACTCAGTGTCTGACCCCAGAATTGTGTGATGGGACGGTGTGGACGGAGATTCACTCTGTGTGTCTGACCCCGGGAGTGTGTGATGGGACGGTGTGGAGGGAGATTCACACTGTGTGTCTGATCCCGGGAGTGTGTGATGGGACGGTGTGGAGGGAGATTCACTCTGTGTCTGACCCCGGGAGTGTGTGATGGGACGGTCTGGAGGGAGATTCACTCTGTGTCTGACCCCGGGGTTGTGTGATGGGACGGTGTGGAGGGAGATTCACTCTGTCTGACCCCGTGAGTGTGTGAAGGGACGGTGTGGAGCGAGCCTCACTCTGTGTCTGAACCCGGGAGTCTGTGATGGTACGGTGCAGAGGGAGAGTCTGTCTGTGTCTGATCACGGGAGTATGTGATGGGACGGTGTGGAGGGAGATTCTCTCTGTGTCTGACCCCGGGAGTGTGTGATGGGACGGTCTGGAGGCAGATTCTCTCTGTGTCTGACCCTGAGACTGTGTGATGGGGCAGTGTAAGGGGAGCTTTACTCTGTGTCTGACCCCGGGAGTGTGTGATGGGACGGTGTGGAGGGAGATTCACTCTGTGCCTTCACCCAGCTGTGTGTGATGGGAATTTGTGGAGGGAGATTCTCTCTGTGTCTGAGCCCTTGCGTGTGTGATGGGACGGTGTGGAGGGAGATTCACTCTGTGTCTGACCCCGGGAGTGTGTGATGGGACGGTGCAGAGGGAGATTCACTCTGTATGTCTGACCCCGGGAGTGTGTGATGGGACTGTGTAGAGGGAGATTCAGTCTGTGTCTGATCCCGGGAGTCTGTGATGGGACGGTGTGGAGGGAGATTCACTTTTTGTCTGATCCCGGGATTGTTTGATGTTACGGTGTGGAGGGAGATTCACTCTTTTTCTGACTCTGGGAGAATGTGACGTGACGGTGTGGAGGGAACTTCACTCTGTGTCTGTCCCAGTAAGTCTGTGATGTGATGATTTGAAGGGATCTTCATACTGTGTCTGACCCCGTGAGTGTGTGATGGGACGGTGTTGAGGGAGATTCACTCTGTGTCTGAACCCTGGAGTGTGTGATGGGACTGTGTGGAGGGAGATTCACTCTGTGTCTGAACCCTGGAGTGTGTGATGGGACTGTTTGGAGGGAGATTCACTCTGTGTCTGACCCCGGGAGTGTGTGATGGGACGCTGTGGAGGGAGATTCACTCTGTGTCTGACCCCGGGAGTGTGTGATGGGACGGTGCAGAGGGAGATTCACTCTGTATGTCTGACCCCGGGAGTGTGTGATGGGACTGTGTAGAGGGAGATTCAGTCTGTGTCTGATCCCGGGAGTCTGTGATGGGACGGTGTGGAGGGAGATTCACTTTTTGTCTGATCCCGGGATTGTTTGATGTTACGGTGTGGAGGGAGATTCACTCTTTTTCTGACTCTGGGAGAATGTGACGTGACGGTGTGGAGGGAACTTCACTCTGTGTCTGTCCCAGTAAGTCTGTGATGTGATGATTTGAAGGGATCTTCATACTGTGTCTGACCCCGTGAGTGTGTGATGGGACGGTGTTGAGGGAGATTCACTCTGTGTCTGAACCCTGGAGTGTGTGATGGGACTGTGTGGAGGGAGATTCACTCTGTGTCTGAACCCTGGAGTGTGTGATGGGACTGTTTGGAGGGAGATTCACTCTGTGTCTGACCCCGGGAGTGTGTGATGGGACGATGTGGAGGGAGATTCACTCTGTGTCTGACCCTGGAAGTGAGTGATGGGACGGTGTGCAGGGATATTCACTCTGTTTCTCACTCCAGGAGTGTGTCATGGGACCGTGTGGAGGGAGCGTCGCTCTGTGTCTGACCCCGGGAGTGTGTGATGGGACGGTGTGGAGGGAGATTCACTCTGTGTCTGACCCCGGGAGTGTGTGATGGGACGGTGCGGAGCGAGATTCACTGTGTGTGTGTGACCCCGGGAATGTGTGATGGGATGTTGTGGAGGAAGATTCCCTCTGTGTCTGACCACGGGAGTGTGTGATGGGACGGTATTGTGGGAGATTCACTCTGTGTGTCTGACCCCGGGAGTGTGTGATGGGACGGTGTGGAGCGAGCCTCAGTCTGTGTCTCAACCCGGGTGTGTGTGATGGGACGGTGCGGAGGGAGATTCACTCTGTGTGTCTGACCCCGGAAGTGTGTGATGGAATGGTGTAGAGGGAGATTCACTCTGTGTGTCTGACCCCGGGAGTGTGTGATGGGACGGTGTGGAGGGAGATTCACTCTGTGTCTGTCCCGCGAGTTTGTTATGGGATGGTGTGGAGGGTGATTCACTCTCTGTCTGACCCTGGGAGTGTGTTATGAAAGGTGTGGAGGGAGATTCACTCTGTATCTCACACCGGGAGTGTGTGATGGGACGGTGTGGAGGGCGATTCACTCTGTGTCTGACCCCGGGAGAGTGTGATGGGACGGGTGTGCAGGGAGATTCACACTGTGTGTCTGATCCCGGGAGTGTGTGATGGGACGGTGTGGAGGGAGATTCACTCTGTGTCTGACCCCGGGAGTGTGTGATGGGACGGTCTGGAGGGAGATTCACTCTGTCTCTGACCCCGGGGTTGTGTGATGGGACGGTGTGGAGGGAGATTCACTCTGTGTCTGACCCCGAGAGTGTGTGATGGGACGGTGTGGAGGGAGATTCACTCTGTCTGACCCCGTGAGTGTGTGAAGGGACGGTGTGGAGCGAGCCTCACTCTGTGTCTGAACCCGGGAGTCTGTGATGGGACGGTGTAGAGGGAGAGTCTGTCTGTGTCTGATCACGGGAGTATGTGATGGGACGGTGTGGAGGGAGATTCTCTCTGTGTCTGACCCCGGGAGTGTGTGATGGGACGGTCTGGAGGCAGATTCACTCTGTGTCTGACCCTGAGACTGTGTGATGGGGCAGTGTAAGGGGAGCTTTACTCTGTGTCTGACCCCGGGAGTGTGTGATGGGACGGTGTGGAGGGAGATTCACTCTGTGCCTTCACCCAGCTGTGTGTGATGGGAATTTGTGGAGGGAGATTCTCTCTGTGTCTGACCCCTTGCGTGTGTGATGGGACGGTGTGGAGGGAGATTCACTCTGTGTCTGACCCCGGGAGTGTGTGATGGGCGGTGCAGAGGGAGATTCACTCTGTATGTCTGACCCCGGGAGTGTGTGATGGGACTGTGTAGAGGGAGATTCAGTCTGTGTCTGATCCCGGGAGTCTGTGATGGGACGGTGTGGAGGGAGATTCACTTTTTGTCTGATCCCGGGATTGTTTGATGTTACGGTGTGGAGGGAGATTCACTCTTTTTCTGACTCTGGGAGAATGTGACGTGACGGTGTGGAGGGAACTTCACTCTGTGTCTGTCCCAGTAAGTCTGTGATGTGATGATTTGAAGGGATCTTCATACTGTGTCTGACCCCGTGAGTGTGTGATGGGACGGTGTTGAGGGAGATTCACTCTGTGTCTGAACCCTGGAGTGTGTGATGGGACTGTGTGGAGGGAGATTCACTCTGTGTCTGAACCCTGGAGTGTGTGATGGGACTGTGTGGAGGGAGATTCACTCTGTGTCTGACCCCGGGAGTGTGTGATGGGACGGTGTGGAGGGAGATTCACTCTGTGTGTCTGACCCCGGGAGTGTGTGATGGGACGGTGTGGAGGGAGATTCACTCTGTGTCTGACCCCGGAAGTGAGTGATGGGACGGTGTGCAGGGATATTCACTCTGTGTCTCACTCCAGGAGTGTGTCATGGGACCGTGTGGAGGGAGCGTCGCTCTGTGTCTGACCCCGGGAGTGTGTGATGGGACGGTGTGGAGGGAGATTCACTCTGTGTCTGACCCCGGGAGTGTGTGATGGGACGGTGCGGAGGGAGATTCACTGCGTGTGTCTCACCCCGGGAATGTGTGATGGGACGGTGTGAAGGGAGAGTCACTCTGTCCCTGACCCCGGGAGTGTGTGATGGGACGGTGTGGAGGGAAATTCACTCTGTGTCTTAGCCCGGGAGTGTTTGATGTGATTGTGTGGAGGGAGATTCACTTTTTGTCTGACCCCGGGAGTGTGTGATGGGACGGTGCGGAGGGAGATTCACTCTGTGTGTCTGACCCCAGGAGTGTGTGATGGGATTGTGTGGAGTGAGTTTCACTCTGTGTCCGACCCCGGGAGTGTGTGATGCGACGGTGTGGAGGGAGATTCACTCTGTGTCTGACCCCGGGGTTGTGTGATTGGACGGTGTGGAGGGAGATTCACTCTGTGTCTGACCCCGGGTGTGTGTGATGGGATGGTGTGGAGGAAGATTCACTCTGTGTCTGACCCCGGGAGTGTGTGATGGGATGGTGTGGAGGGAGATTCACTCTGTGTCTGACCCCGGGTGTGTGTGGTGGGACGGTGTGGAGGTAGATTCATTCTGTGTGTCTGACCCCGTGAGTGTGTGATGGGATGGTGTGAAGGGAGAGTCACTCTGTATCCGACCCCGGGAGTCTGTGATGGGACAGTGTGGAGGGACATTCACTCTGTGCCTGCACCCGGCTCTGTGTGAAGGGAATTTGTGGAGGGAGATTCTCTCTGTGTCTGACCCCTTGCGTGTGTGATGGGACAGGTTGGAGGGAGATTCACTCTATGTCTGACACAGGGTGTGTGTGACGGGACGATGTGGAGAGAGATTTACTCTGTGTGTCTGACCCCGGGAGTGTGTGATGGGACGGTGCGGATGGAGATTCACTCTGCGTGTCTGACCCTGGGAGTGTGTAATGGGACGGTGCGGAGGGAGATTCACTCTGTGTCTGATCCCGGGATTGTGTGATGGGACGGGTGTGGAGGGAGATTCACTCTGTGTCTGACCCCGTGAGTGTGTGATGTGACGGTGTTGTGGGAGATTCACTCTGTGTGTCTGACCCCGGGAGTGTGTGATGGGATGGTGTAGAGGGTGATTCACTCTGTGTGTCTGACCCCGGGAGTGTGTGATGGGACGGTGTGGAGGGAGATTCACTCAGTGTCTGTCCCGCGAGTTTGTTATGGGATGGTGTGGAGGGTGATTCACTCTCTGTCTTACCCTGGGAGTGTGTTATGAAAGGTGTGGAGGGAGATTCACTCTGTATCTCACAGCGGGAGTGTGTGATGGGACAGTGTGGAGGGAGATTCACTCTGTGTCTGACCCCGGGAGTGTGTGATGGGACGATGTGGAGGGAGATTCACTCTGTGTCTGACCCCGGGAGTGTGTGATGTGACCATGTAGGGGGAGATTCACTCCGTGTTTGACTCTGGGAATTTGTGATGGGACGGTGTAGAGGGAGATTCACTCTGTGTGTCTGACCCCGGGAGTGTGTGATGGGATGGTGTGGAGGGAGATTCACTCACTGTCTGACCCCGGGAGTGTGTGATGGGATGGTGTGGAGGGAGATTCACTCTGTGTCTGACCCCGGGAGTGTGTGATGGGACGGTGTGGAGGGACAGTCGTTCTGTGTCTGACCCCGGGAGTGTGTGATGGGACGGTGTGGAGGGACAGTCGCTCTGTGTCTGACCCCGGGAGTGTGTGATGCGACGGTGTGGAGGGAGATTCACTCTGTGTTTGACCCCGGGAGTGTGTGATGGGACGGTGTGGAGGGAGATTCACTGTGTGTCCGACCCCGGGAGTGTGTGATGGGATGGTGTGGAGGGAGATTCACTCTGTGTGTCTGACCCCGGGTGTGTGTGGTGGGAGGGTGTGGAGGTAGATTCATTCTGTGTGTCTGACCCCGTGAGTGTGTGATGGGATGGTGTGAAGGGAGAGTCACTCTGTATCCGACCCCGGGAGTCTGTGATGGGACAGTGTGGAGGGACATTCACTCTGTGCCTGCACCCGGCTCTGTGTGAAGGGAATTTGTGGAGGGAGATTCTCTCTGTGTCTGACCCCTTGCGTGTGTGATGGGACAGGTTGGAGGGAGATTCACTCTATGTCTGAAACAGGGAGTGTGTGACGGGACGATGTGGAGAGAGATTTACTCTGTGTGTCTGACCCCGGGAGTGTGTGATGGGACGGTGCGGATGGAGATTCACTCTGCGTGTCTGACCCTGGGAGTGTGTAATGGGACGGTGCGGAGGGAGATTCACTCTGTGTGTCTGACCCCGGGAGTGTGTGATGGGACGGTGTGGAGGGAGATTCACTGTGTGTCTGACCCCGGGAGTGTGTGATGGGACGGTGTGGAGGGAGATTCACTCTGTGTCTGACCCCGGGGTTGTGTGATGGGACGGTGTGGAGGGAGATTCACTCTGTGTCTATCCCCGGGGAGTGTGTGATGGGACCGTGTGGAGGGAGATTCACTCTGTGTCTGACCCCGGGAGTGTGTGATGGGACGGTGTGGAGGGAGATTCACTCTGTGTCTGACCCTGGGGAGTGTGTGATGGGACGGTGTGGAGGGAGATTCACTCTGTGTCTGACCCCGGGGTGTGTGATTGGACTCTGTAGAGGGAGATTCACTTTTTGTCTGACCCCGGGATTGTTTGATGTTACGCTCTGGAGGGAGATTCACTGTTTTTCTGACTCTGGGAGAATGTGACGTGACGGTGTGGAGGGAACTTCACTCTGTGTCTGTCCCAGTAAGTCTGTGATGTGATGATTTGAAGGGATCTTCATACTGTGTCTGACCCGGGTAATGTGTGGAGGAAGATTCATTCTGTGTCTGGCCCCGGGAGTGTGTGATGGGACGGTGTGGAGGGATCTTCACTCTGTGTCTGACACCATTTGTGTGTGGTGGGACGTTATGGAGGGAGCTTCACTCTGTGTGTCTGACCCTGGGAGTGTGTGATGGGACGGTGTGGAGGGAGGTTAACTCTGTGTCTGATCCCGGGATTGTGTGATGGGACGGGTGTGGAGGGAGATTCACTCTGTGTCTGACCCCGTGAGTGTGTGATGTGACGGTGTTGTGGGAGATTCACTCTGTGTGTCTGACCCCGGGAGTGTGTGATGGGATGGTGTAGAGGGATATTCACTCTGTGTGTCTGACTCCGGGAGTGTAAGATGGGACGGTGTGGAGGGAGATTCACTCAGTCTCTGTCCCGCGAGTTAGTTATGGGATGGTGTGGAGGGTGATTCACTCTCTGTCTTACCCTGGGAGTGTGTTATGAAAGGTGTGGAGGGAGATTCACTCTGTATCTCACAGCGGGAGTGTGTGATGGGACAGTGTGGAGGGAGATTCACTCTGTGTCTGACCCCGGGTGTGTGTGATGTGACGGTGCGGATGGAGATTCACTCTGTGTGTCTGACCCCGGGAGTGTGTGATGGGACGGTGTGGAGGGAGATTCACTTTGTGTCTGACCCCGGGAGTGTGTGATGGGACGATGTGGAGGGAGATTCACTCTGTGTCTGACCCCGGGAGTGTGTGATGTGACCATGTAGGGGGAGCTTCACTCCGTGTTTGATTCCGGGAATTTGTGATGGGACGGTGTAGAGGGAGATTCACTCTGTGTGTCTGACCCCGGGAGTGTGTGATGGGATGGTGTGGAGGGAGATTCACTCACTGTCTGACCCCGGGAGTCTGTGATGGGACAGTGTGGAGGGAGATTCACTCTGTGCCTGCACCCGGCTCTGTGTGATGGGAATTTGTGGAGGGAGATTCTCTCTGTGTCTGACCCCTTGCGTGTGTGATGGGACAGGTTGGAGGGAGATTCACTCTGTGTCTGAAACAGGGAGTGTGTGACGGGACGATGTGGAGAGAGATTTACTCTGTGTGTCTGACTCCGGGAGTGTGTGATGGGATGGTGTGGAGGGAGATTCACTCTGTGTCTGACCCCGGGAGTGTGTGATGGGCGGTGTGGTGGGAGATTCACTCTGTGTGTCTGACCCCGGGAGTGTGTGATGGGACGGTGTGGAGGGAGATTCACTCTGTGTGTCTGACCCCAGGAGTGTGTGATGGGATTGTGTGGAGTGAGTTTCACTCTGTGTCCGACCCCGGGAGTGTGTGATGGGACGGTGTGGAGGGAGATTCACTCTGTGTCTGACCCCGGGAGTGTGTGATGGGACGGTGTGGAGGGAGATTCACTCTGTGTGTCTGACCCCGGGAGTGTGTGATGGGACGGTGTGGAGGGAGATTCACTCTGTGTCTGACCCCGGGAGTGTGTGATGGGACGGTGTGGAGGGAGATTCACTCTGTGTGTCTGACCCCGGGAGTGTGTGATGGGCGGTGTGGTGGGAGATTCACTCTGTGTGTCTGACCCCGGGAGTGTGTGATGGGACGGTGTGGAGGGAGATTCACTCTGTGTGTCTGACCCCAGGAGTGTGTGATGGGATTGTGTGGAGTGAGTTTCACTCTGTGTCCGACCCCGGGAGTGTGTGATGGGACGGTGTGGAGGGAGATTCACTCTGTGTGTCTGACCCCGGGAGTGTGTGATGGGACGGTGTGGAGGGAGATTCACTCTGTGTGTCTGACCCCGGGAGTGTGTGATGGGACGGTGTGGAGGGAGATTCACTCTGTGTCTGACCCCGGGAGTGTGTGATGGGACGGTGTGGAGGGAGATTCACTCTGTGTGTCTGACCCCGGGAGTGTGTGATGGGACGGTGTGGAGGGAGATTCACTCTGTGTCTGATCCCGGGAGTGTGTGATGGGACGGTGTGGAGGGAGATTCACTCTGTGTCTGACCCCGGGAGTGTGTGATGGGACGGTGTGGAGGGAGATTCACTCTGTGTGTCTCACCCCGGGAGTGTGTGATGGGACGGTGTGCAGGGAGATTCACTCTGTCTGACCCCGGGAGTGTGTGATGGGACGATGTGGAGGGATATTCACTCAGTGTCTGACCCCAGAATTGTGTGATGGGACGGTGTGGACGGAGATTCACTCTGTGTGTCTGACCCCGGGAGTGTGTGAGGGGACGGTGTGGAGGGAGATTCATTCTGTGTGTCTGACCCCGGGAGTGTGTGATGGGATGGTGTGAAGGGAGAGTCACCCTGTGTCCGACCCCGGGAGTCTGTGATGGGACAGTGTGGAGGGAGATTCACTCTGTGCCTGCACCCGGCTCTGTGTGATGGGAATTTGTGGAGGGAGATTCTCTCTGTGTCTGACCCCTTGCGTGTGTGATGGGACAGGTTGGAGGGAGATTCACTCTGTGTCTGAAACAGGGAGTGTGTGACGGGACGATGTGGAGAGAGATTTAATCTGTGTGTCTGACTCCGGGAGTGTGTGATGGGATGGTGTGGAGGGAGATTCACTCTGTGTCTGACCCCGGGAGTGTGTGATGGGACGGTGTGGTGGGAGATTCACTCTGTGTGTCTGACCCCGGGAGTGTGTGATGGGACGGTGTGGAGGGAGATTCACTCTGTGTGTCTGACCCCAGGAGTGTGTGATGGGATTGTGTGGAGTGAGTTTCACTCTGTGTCCGACCCCGGGAGTGTGTGATGGGACGGTGTGGAGGGTGATTCACTCTGTGTGTCTGACCCCGGGAGTGTGTGATGGGACGGTGTGGAGGGAGATTCACTCTGTGTCTGACCCCGGGGTTGTGTGATGGGACGGTGTCTAGGGAGATTCGCTCTGTGTCTGACCCCGGCAGTGTGTGATGGGACGGTGTGTAGGGAGATTCACTCTGTGTGTCTGACCCCGGGAGTGTGTGATGGGACGGTGTGGAGGGAGATTCACTCAGTGTCTGTCCCGCGAGTTTGTTATGGGATGGTGTGGAGGGTGATTCACTCTCTGTCTTACCCTGGGAGTGTGTTATGAAAGGTGTGGAGGGAGATTCACTCTGTATCTCACAGCGGGAGTGTGTGATGGGACGGTGTGGAGGGAGATTCACTCTGTGTCTGACCCCGGGAGTGTGTGATGGGACGATGTGGAGGGAGATTCACTCTGTGTCTGACCCCGGGAGTGTGTGATGTGACCATGTAGGGGGAGCTTCACTCCGTGTTTGACTCCGGGAATTTGTGATGGGACGGTGTAGAGGGAGATTCACTCTGTGTGTCTGACCCCGGGAGTGTGTGATGGGATGGTGTGGAGGGAGATTCACTCACTGTCTGACCCCGGGAGTGTGTGATGGGATGGTGTGGAGGGAGATTCACTCTGTGTCTGACCCCGGGAGTGTGTGATGGGACGGTGTGGAGGGACAGTCTCTCTGTGTCTGACCCCGGGAGTGTGTGATGCGACGGTGTGGAGGGAGATTCACTCTGTGTCTGACCCCGGGAGTGTGTGACGGGACGGTGTGGAGGGAGATTCACTCTCTGTCTGACCCCGGGAGTGTGTGACGGGACGGTGTGGAGGGAGATTCACTCTGTGTGTCTCACCCCGGGAGTGTGTGATGGGACGGTGTGCAGGGAGATTCACTCTGTCTGACCCCGGGAGTGTGTGATGGGACGATGTGGAGGGATATTCACTCAGTGTCTGACCCCAGAATTGTGTGATGGGACGGTGTGGACGGAGATTCACTCTGTGTGTCTGACCCCGGGAGTGTGTGATGGGACGGTGTGGAGGGAGATTGACTCTGTGTGTCTGACTCCGGGAGTGTGTGATGGGACGGTGTGGAGGGAGATTCATTCTGTGTGTCTGACCCCGGGAGTGTGTGATGGGATGGTGTGAAGGGAGAGTCACCCTGTGTCCGACCCCGGGAGTCTGTGATGGGACAGTGTGGAGGGAGATTCACTCTGTGCCTGCACCCGGCTCTGTGTGATGGGAATTTGTGGAGGGAGATTCTCTCTGTGTCTGACCCCTTGCGTGTGTGATGGGACAGGTTGGAGGGAGATTCACTCTGTGTCTGAAACAGGGAGTGTGTGACGGGACGATGTGGAGAGAGATTTACTCTGTGTGTCTGACTCCGGGAGTGTGTGATGGGCCGGTGTGGAGGGAGATTCACTCTGTGTCTGACCCCGGGGTTGTGTGATGGGTCGGTGTCTAGGGAGATTCACTCTGTGTCTGACCCCGGCAGTGTGTGATGGGACGGTGTGGAGGGAGATTCACTCTGTGTGTCTGACCCCGGGAGTGTGTGATGGGACGGTGTGGAGGGAGATTCACTCTGTGTCTGATCCCGGGAGTGTGTGATGGGACGGTGTGGAGGGAGATTCACTCTGTGTCTGACCCCGGGAGTGTGTGATGGGACGGTGTGGAGGGAGATTCACTCTGTGTGTCTCACCCCGGGAGTGTGTGATGGGACGGTGTGCAGGGAGATTCACTCTGTCTGACCCCGGGAGTGTGTGATGGGACGATGTGGAGGGATATTCACTCAGTGTCTGACCCCAGAATTGTGTGATGGGACGGTGTGGACGGAGATTCACTCTGTGTGACTGACCCCGGGAGTGTGTGATGGGACGGTGTGGAGGGAGATTCATTCTGTGTGTCTGACCCCGGGAGTGTGTGATGGGATGGTGTGAAGGGAGAGTCACCCTGTGTCCGACCCCGGGAGTCTGTAATGGGACAGTGTGGAGGGAGATTCACTCTGTGCCTGCACCCGGCTCTGTGTGATGGGAATTTGTGGAGGGAGATTCTCTCTGTGTCTGACCCCTTGCGTGTGTGATGGGACAGGTTGGAGGGAGATTCACTCTGTGTCTGAAACAGGGAGTGTGTGACGGGACGATGTGGAGAGAGATTTACTCTGTGTGTCTGACTCCGGGAGTGTGTGATGGGATGGTGTGGAGGGAGATTCACTCTGTGTCTGACCCCGGGAGTGTGTGATGGGACGGTGTGGTGGGAGATTCACTCTGTGTGTCTGACCCCGGGAGTGTGTGATGGGACGGTGTGGAGGGAGATTCACTCTGTGTGTCTGACCCCGGGAGTGTGTGATGGGACGGTGTGGAGGGAGATTCACTCTGTGTCTGTCCCGCGAGTTTGTTATGGGATGGTGTGGAGGGTGATTCACTCTCTGTCTGACCCTGGGAGTGTGTTATGAAAGGTGTGGAGGGAGATTCACTCTGTATCTCACACCGGGAGTGTGTGATGGGACGGTGTGGAGGGCGATTCACTCTGTGTCTGACCCCGGGAGAGTGTGATGGGACGGTGTGCAGGGAGATTCACACTGTGTGTCTGATCCCGGGAGTGTGTGATGGGACGGTGTGGAGGGAGATTCACTCTGTGTCTGACCCCGGGAGTGTGTGATGGGACGGTCTGGAGGGAGATTCACTCTGTCTCTGACCCCGGGGTTGTGTGATGGGACGGTGTGGAGGGAGATTCACTCTGTGTCTGACCCCGAGAGTGTGTGATGGGACGGTGTGGAGGGAGATTCACTCTGTCTGACCCCGTGAGTGTGTGAAGGGACGGTGTGGAGCGAGCCTCACTCTGTGTCTGAACCCGGGAGTCTGTGATGGGACGGTGTAGAGGGAGAGTCTGTCTGTGTCTGATCACGGGAGTATGTGATGGGACGGTGTGGAGGGAGATTCTCTCTGTGTCTGACCCCGGGAGTGTGTGATGGGACGGTCTGGAGGCAGATTCACTCTGTGTCTGACCCTGAGACTGTGTGATGGGGCAGTGTAAGGGGAGCTTTACTCTGTGTCTGACCCCGGGAGTGTGTGATGGGACGGTGTGGAGGGAGATTCACTCTGTGCCTTCACCCAGCTGTGTGTGATGGGAATTTGTGGAGGGAGATTCTCTCTGTGTCTGACCCCTTGCGTGTGTGATGGGACGGTGTGGAGGGAGATTCACTCTGTGTCTGACCCCGGGAGTGTGTGATGGGACGGTGCAGAGGGAGATTCACTCTGTATGTCTGACCCCGGGAGTGTGTGATGGGACTGTGTAGAGGGAGATTCAGTCTGTGTCTGATCCCGGGAGTCTGTGATGGGACGGTGTGGAGGGAAATTCACTTTTTGTCTGATCCCGGGATTGATTGATGTTACGGTGTGGAGGGAGATTCACTCTTTTTCTGACTCTGGGAGAATGTGACGTGACGGTGTGGAGGGAACTTCACTCTGTGTCTGTCCCAGTAAGTCTGTGATGTGATGATTTGAAGGGATCTTCATACTGTGTCTGACCCCGTGAGTGTGTGATGGGACGGTGTTGAGGGAGATTCACTCTGTGTCTGAACCCTGAAGTGTGTGATGGGACTGTGTGGAGGGAGATTCACTCTGTGTCTGAACCCTGGAGTGTGTGATGGGACTGTGTGGAGGGAGATTCACTCTGTGTCTGACCCCGGGAGTGTGTGATGGGACGGTGTGGAGGGAGATTCACTCTGTGTCTGACCCCGGAAGTGAGTGATGGGACGGTGTGCAGGGATATTCACTCTGTGTCTCACTCCAGGAGTGTGTCATGGGACCGTGTGGAGGGAGCGTCGCTCTGTGTCTGACCCCGGGAGTGTGTGATGGGACGGTGTGGAGGGAGATTCACTCTGTGTCTGACCCCGGGAGTGTGTGATGGGACGGTGCGGAGGGAGATTCACTGTGTGTGTCTCACCCCGGGAATGTGTGATGGGACGGTGTGAAGGGAGAGTCACTCTGTCCCTGACCCCGGGAGTGTGTGATGGGACGGTGTGGAGGGAAATTCACTCTGTGTCTTAGCCCGGGAGTGTTTGATGTGATTGTGTGGAGGGAGATTCACTTTTTGTCTGACCCCGGGAGTGTGTGATGGGACGGTGCGGAGGGAGATTCACTCTGTGTGTCTGACCCCAGGAGTGTGTCATGGGATTGTGTGGAGTGAGTTTCACTCTGTGTCCGACCCCGGGAGTGTGTGATGCGACGGTGTGGAGGGAGATTCACTCTGTGTCTGACCCCGGGGTTGTGTGATTGGACGGTGTGGAGGGAGATTCACTCTGTGTCTGACCCCGGGTGTGTGTGATGGGATGGTGTGGAGGAAGATTCACTCTGTGTCTGACCCCGGGAGTGTGTGATGGGATAGTGTGGAGGGAGATTCACTCTGTGTCTGACCCCGGGTGTGTGTGGTGGGACGGTGTGGAGGTAGATTCATTCTGTGTGTCTGACCCCGTGAGTGTGTGATGGGATGGTGTGAAGGGAGAGTCACTCTGTATCCGACCCCGGGAGTCTGTGATGGGACAGTGTGGAGGGACATTCACTCTGTGCCTGCACCCGGCTCTGTGTGAAGGGAATTTGTGGAGGGAGATTCTCTCTGTGTCTGACCCCTTGCGTGTGTGATGGGACAGGTTGGAGGGAGATTCACTCTATGTCTGAAACAGGGAGTGTGTGACGGGACGATGTGGAGAGAGATTTACTCTGTGTGTCTGACCCCGGGAGTGTGTGATGGGACGGTGCGGATGGAGATTCACTCTGCGTGTCTGACCCTGGGAGTGTGTAATGGGACGGTGCGGAGGGAGATTCACTCTGTGTGTCTGACCCCGGGAGTGTGTGATGGGACGGTGTGGAGGGAGATTCACTCTGTGTCTGACCCCGGGAGTGTGTGATGGGACGGTGTGGAGGGAGATTCACTCTGTGTCTGACCCCGGGAGTGTGTGATTGGACTCTGTAGAGGGAGATTCACTTTTTGTCTGACCCCGGGATTGTTTGATGTTACGCTCTGGAGGGAGATTCACTGTTTTTCTGACTCTGGGAGAATGTGACGTGACGGTGTGGAGGGAACTTCACTCTGTGTCTGTCCCAGTAAGTCTGTGATGTGATGATTTGAAGGGATCTTCATACTGTGTCTGACCCGGGTAATGTGTGGAGGAAGATTCATTCTGTGTCTGGCCCCGGGAGTGTGTGATGGGACGGTGTGGAGGGATCTTCACTCTGTGTCTGACACCATTTGTGTGTGATGGGACGTTATGGAGGGAGCTTCACTCTGTGTGGCTGACCCTGGGAGTGTGTGATGGGACGGTGTGGAGGGAGGTTAACTCTGTGTCTGATCCCGGGATTGTGTGATGGGACGGGTGTGGAGGGAGATTCACTCTGTGTCTGACCCCGTGAGTGTGTGATGTGACGGTGTTGTGGGAGATTCACTCTGTGTGTCTGACCCCGGGAGTGTGTGATGGGATGGTGTGGAGGGAGATTCACTCAGTGTCTGTCCCGCGAGTTTGTTATGGGATGGTGTGGAGGGTGATTCACTCTCTGTCTTACCCTGGGAGTGTGTTATGAAAGGTGTGGAGGGAGATTCACTCTGTATCTCACAGCGGGAGTGTGTGATGGGACAGTGTGGAGGGAGATTCACTCTGTGTCTGACCCCGGGAGTGTGTGATGGGACGATGTGGAGGGAGATTCACTCTGTGTCTGACCCCGGGAGTGTGTGATGTGACCATGTAGGGGGAGCTTCACTCCGTGTTTGACTCTGGGAATTTGTGATGGGACGGTGTAGAGGGAGATTCACTCTGTGTGTCTGACCCCGGGAGTGTGTGATGGGATGGTGTGGAGGGAGATTCACTCACTGTCTGACCCCGGGAGTGTGTGATGGGATGGTGTGGAGGGAGATTCACTCTGTGTCTGACCCCGGGAGTGTGTGATGGGACGGTGTGGAGGGACAGTCGCTCTGTGTCTGACCCCGGGAGTGTGTGATGCGACGGTGTGGAGGGAGATTCACTCTGTGTTTGACCCCGGGAGTGTGTGATGGGACGGTGTGGAGGGAGATTCACTGTGTGTCCGACCCCGGGAGTGTGTGATGGGATGGTGTGGAGGGAGATTCACTCTGTGTCTGACCCCGGGTGTGTGTGGTGGGACGGTGTGGAGGTAGATGCATTCTGTGTGTCTGACCCCGTGAGTGTGTGATGGGATGGTGTGAAGGGAGAGTCACTCTGTATCCGACCCCGGGAGTTTGTGATGGGACAGTGTGGAGGGACATTCACTCTGTGCCTGCACCCGGCTCTGTGTGAAGGGAATTTGTGGAGGGAGATTCTCTCTGTGTCTGACCCCTTGCGTGTGTGATGGGACAGGTTGGAGGGAGATTCACTCTATGTCTGAAACAGGGAGTGTGTGACGGGACGATGTGGAGAGAGATTTACTCTGTGTGTCTGACCCCGGGAGTGTGTGATGGGACGGTGCGGATGGAGATTCACTCTGCGTGTCTGACCCTGGGAGTGTGTAATGGGACGGTGCGGAGGGAGATTCACTCTGTGTGTCTGACCCCGGGAGTGTGTGATGGGACGGTGTGGAGGGAGATTCACTGTGTGTCTGACCCCGGGAGTGTGTGATGGGACGGTGTGGAGGGAGATTCACTCTGTGTCTGACCCCGGGGTTGTGTGATGGGACGGTGTGGAGGGAGATTCACTCTGTGTCTATCCCCGGGGAGTGTGTGATGGGACCGTGTGGAGGGAGATTCACTCTGTGTCTGACCCCGGGAGTGTGTGATGGGACGGTGTGGAGGGAGATTCACTCTGTGTCTGACCCTGGGGAGTGTGTGATGGGACGGTGTGGAGGGAGATTCACTCTGTGTCTGACCCCGGGGTGTGTGATTGGACTCTGTAGAGGGAGATTCACTTTTTGTCTGACCCCGGGATTGTTTGATGTTACGCTCTGGAGGGAGATTCACTGTTTTTCTGACTCTGGGAGAATGTGACGTGACGGTGTGGAGGGAACTTCACTCGGTGTCTGTCCCAGTAAGTCTGTGATGTGATGATTTGAAGGGATCTTCATACTGTGTCTGACCCGGGTAATGTGTGGAGGAAGATTCATTCTGTGTCTGGCCCCGGGAGTGTGTGATGGGACGGTGTGGAGGGATCTTCACTCTGTGTCTGACACCATTTGTGTGTGGTGGGACGTTATGGAGGGAGCTTCACTCTGTGTGTCTGACCCCGGGAGTGTGTGATGGGACGGGTGTGGAGGGAGATTCACTCTGTGTCTGACCCCGGAAGTGAGTGATGGGACGGTGTGCAGGGATATTCACTCTGTGTCTCACTCCAGGAGTGTGTCATGGGACCGTGTGGAGGGAGCGTCGCTCTGTGTCTGACCCCGGGAGTGTGTGATGGGACGGTGTGGAGGGAGATTCACTCTGTGTCTGACCCCGGGAGTGTGTGATGGGACGGTGCGGAGGGAGATTCACTGCGTGTGTCTCACCCCGGGAATGTGTGATGGGACGGTGTGAAGGGAGAGTCACTCTGTCCCTGACCCCGGGAGTGTGTGATGGGACGGTGTGGAGGGAAATTCACTCTGTGTCTTAGCCCGGGAGTGTTTGATGTGATTGTGTGGAGGGAGATTCACTTTTTGTCTGACCCCGGGAGTGTGTGATGGGACGGTGCGGAGGGAGATTCACTCTGTGTGTCTGACCCCAGGAGTGTGTGATGGGATTGTGTGGAGTGAGTTTCACTCTGTGTCCGACCCCGGGAGTGTGTGATGCGACGGTGTGGAGGGAGATTCACTCTGTGTCTGACCCCGGGGTTGTGTGATTGGACGGTGTGGAGGGAGATTCACTCTGTGTCTCACCCCGGGTGTGTGTGATGGGATTGTGTGGAGGAAGATTCACTCTGTGTCTGACCCCGGGAGTGTGTGATGGGATGGTGTGGAGGGAGATTCACTCTGTGTCTGACCCCGGGTGTGTGTGGTGGGACGGTGTGGAGGTAGATTCATTCTGTGTGTCTGACCCCGTGAGTGTGTGATGGGATGGTGTGAAGGGAGAGTCACTCTGTATCCGACCCCGGGAGTCTGTGATGGGACAGTGTGGAGGGACATTCACTCTGTGCCTGCACCCGGCTCTGTGTGAAGGGAATTTGTGGAGGGAGATTCTCTCTGTGTCTGACCCCTTGCGTGTGTGATGGGACAGGTTGGAGGGAGATTCACTCTATGTCTGAAACAGGGAGTGTGTGACGGGACGATGTGGAGAGAGATTTACTCTGTGTGTCTGACCCCGGGAGTGTGTGATGGGACGGTGCGGATGGAGATTCACTCTGCGTGTCTGACCCTGGGAGTGTGTAATGGGACGGTGCGGAGGGAGATTCACTCTGTGTCTGATCCCGGGATTGTGTGATGGGACGGGTGTGGAGGGAGATTCACTCTGTGTCTGACCCCGTGAGTGTGTGATGTGACGGTGTTGTGGGAGATTCACTCTGTGTGTCTGACCCCGGGAGTGTGTGATGGGATGGTGTAGAGGGTGATTCACTCTGTGTGTCTGACCCCGGGAGTGTGTGATGGGACGGTGTGGAGGGAGATTCACTCAGTGTCTGTCCCGCGAGTTTGTTATGGGATGGTGTGGAGGGTGATTCACTCTCTGTCTTACCCTGGGAGTGTGTTATGAAAGGTGTGGAGGGAGATTCACTCTGTATCTCACAGCGGGAGTGTGTGATGGGACAGTGTGGAGGGAGATTCACTCTGTGTCTGACCCCGGGAGTGTGTGATGGGACGATGTGGAGGGAGATTCACTCTGTGTCTGACCCCGGGAGTGTGTGATGTGACCATGTAGGGGGAGCTTCACTCCGTGTTTGACTCTGGGAATTTGTGATGGGACGGTGTAGAGGGAGATTCACTCTGTGTGTCTGACCCCGGGAGTGTGTGATGGGATGGTGTGGAGGGAGATTCACTCACTGTCTGACCCCGGAAGTGTGTGATGGGATGGTGTGGAGGGAGATTCACTCTGTGTCTGACCCCGGGAGTGTGTGATGGGACGGTGTGGAGGGACAGTCGTTCTGTGTCTGACCCCGGGAGTGTGTGATGGGACGGTGTGGAGGGACAGTCGCTCTGTGTCTGACCCCGGGAGTGTGTGATGCGACGGTGTGGAGGGAGATTCACTCTGTGTTTGACCCCGGGAGTGTGTGATGGGACGGTGTGGAGGGAGATTCACTGTGTGTCCGACCCCGGGAGTGTGTGATGGGATGGTGTGGAGGGAGATTCACTCTGTGTCTGACCCCGGGAGTGTGTGATGGGACGGTGTGGAGGTAGATTCATTCTGTGTGTCTGACCCCGTGAGTGTGTGATGGGATGGTGTGAAGGGAGAGTCACTCTGTATCCGACCCCGGGAGTCTGTGATGGGACAGTGTGGAGGGACATTCACTCTGTGCCTGCACCCGGCTCTGTGTGAAGGGAATTTGTGGAGGGAGATTCTCTCTGTGTCTGACCCCTTGCGTGTGTGATGGGACAGGTTGGAGGGAGATTCACTCTATGTCTGAAACAGGGAGTGTGTGACGGGACGATGTGGAGAGAGATTTACTCTGTGTGTCTGACCCCGGGAGTGTGTGATGGGACGGTGCGGATGGAGATTCACTCTGCGTGTCTGACCCTGGGAGTGTGTAATGGGACGGTGCGGAGGGAGATTCACTCTGTGTGTCTGACCCCGGGAGTGTGTGATGGGACGGTGTGGAGGGAGATTCACTGTGTGTCTGACCCCGGGAGTGTGTGATGGGACGGTGTGGAGGGAGATTCACTCTGTGTCTGACCCCGGGGTTGTGTGATGGGACGGTGTGGAGGGAGATTCACTCTGTGTCTATCCCCGGGGAGTGTGTGATGGGACCGTGTGGAGGGAGATTCACTCTGTGTCTGACCCCGGGAGTGTGTGATGGGACGGTGTGGAGGGAGATTCACTCTGTGTCTGACCCTGGGGAGTGTGTGATGGGACGGTGTGGAGGGAGATTCACTCTGTGTCTGACCCCGGGGTGTGTGATTGGACTCTGTAGAGGGAGATTCACTTTTTGTCTGACCCCGGGATTGTTTGATGTTACGCTCTGGAGGGAGATTCACTGTTTTTCTGACTCTGGGAGAATGTGACGTGACGGTGTGGAGGGAACTTCACTCTGTGTCTGTCCCAGTAAGTCTGTGATGTGATGATTTGAAGGGATCTTCATACTGTGTCTGACCCGGGTAATGTGTGGAGGAAGATTCATTCTGTGTCTGGCCCCGGGAGTGTGTGATGGGACGGTGTGGAGGGATCTTCACTCTGTGTCTGACACCATTTGTGTGTGGTGGGACGTTATGGAGGGAGCTTCACTCTGTGTGTCTGACCCTGGGAGTGTGTGATGGGACGGTGTGGAGGGAGGTTAACTCTGTGTCTGATCCCGGGATTGTGTGATGGGACGGGTGTGGAGGGAGATTCACTCTGTGTCTGACCCCGTGAGTGTGTGATGTGACGGTGTTGTGGGAGATTCACTCTGTGTGTCTGACCCCGGGAGTGTGTGATGGGATGGTGTAGAGGGATATTCACTCTGTGTGTCTGACTCCGGGAGTGTAAGATGGGACGGTGTGGAGGGAGATTCACTCAGTGTCTGTCCCGCGAGTTAGTTATGGGATGGTGTGGAGGGTGATTCACTCTCTGTCTTACCCTGGGAGTGTGTTATGAAAGGTGTGGAGGGAGATTCACTCTGTATCTCACAGCGGGAGTGTGTGATGGGACAGTGTGAAGGGAGATTCACTCTGTGTCTGACCCCGGGTGTGTGTGATGTGACGGTGCGGATGGAGATTCACTCTGTGTGTCTGACCCCGGGAGTGTGTGATGGGACGGTGTGGAGGGAGATTCACTTTGTGTCTGACCCCGGGAGTGTGTGATGGGACGATGTGGAGGGAGATTCACTCTGTGTCTGACCCCGGGAGTGTGTGATGTGACCATGTAGGGGGAGCTTCACTCCGTGTTTGACTCCGGGAATTTGTGATGGGACGGTGTAGAGGGAGATTCACTCTGTGTGTCTGACCCCGGGAGTGTGTGATGGGATGGTGTGGAGGGAGATTCACTCACTGTCTGACCCCGGGAGTCTGTGATGGGACAGTGTGGAGGGAGATTCACTCTGTGCCTGCACCCGGCTCTGTGTGATGGGAATTTGTGGAGGGAGATTCTCTCTGTGTCTGACCCCTTGCGTGTGTGATGGGACAGGTTGGAGGGAGATTCACTCTGTGTCTGAAACAGGGAGTGTGTGACGGGACGATGTGGAGAGAGATTTACTCTGTGTGTCTGACTCCGGGAGTGTGTGATGGGATGGTGTGGAGGGAGATTCACTCTGTGTCTCACCCCGGGAATGTGTGATGGGACGGTGTGAAGGGAGAGTCACTCTGTCCCTGACCCCGGGAGTGTGTGATGGGACGGTGTGGAGGGAAATTCACTCTGTGTCTTAGCCCGGGAGTGTTTGATGTGATTGTGTGGAGGGAGATTCACTTTTTGTCTGACCCCGGGAGTGTGTGATGGGACGGTGCGGAGGGAGATTCACTCTGTGTGTCTGACCCCAGGAGTGTGTGATGGGATTGTGTGGAGTGAGTTTCACTCTGTGTCCGACCCCGGGAGTGTGTGATGCGACGGTGTGGAGGGAGATTCACTCTGTGTCTGACCCCGGGGTTGTGTGATTGGACGGTGTGGAGGGAGATTCACTCTGTGTCTGACCCCGGGTGTGTGTGATGGGATGGTGTGGAGGAAGATTCACTCTGTGTCTGACCCCGGGAGTGTGTGATGGGATAGTGTGGAGGGAGATTCACTCTGTGTCTGACCCCGGGTGTGTGTGGTGGGACGGTGTGGAGGTAGATTCATTCTGTGTGTCTGACCCCGTGAGTGTGTGATGGGATGGTGTGAAGGGAGAGTCACTCTGTATCCGACCCCGGGAGTCTGTGATGGGACAGTGTGGAGGGACATTCACTCTGTGCCTGCACCCGGCTCTGTGTGAAGGGAATTTGTGGAGGGAGATTCTCTCTGTGTCTGACCCCTTGCGTGTGTGATGGGACAGGTTGGAGGGAGATTCACTCTATGTCTGAAACAGGGAGTGTGTGACGGGACGATGTGGAGAGAGATTTACTCTGTGTGTCTGACCCCGGGAGTGTGTGATGGGACGGTGCGGATGGAGATTCACTCTGCGTGTCTGACCCTGGGAGTGTGTAATGGGACGGTGCGGAGGGAGATTCACTCTGTGTGTCTGACCCCGGGAGTGTGTGATGGGACGGTGTGGAGGGAGATTCACTCTGTGTCTGACCCCGGGAGTGTGTGATGGGACGGTGTGGAGGGAGATTCACTCTGTGTCTGACCCCGGGAGTGTGTGATTGGACTCTGTAGAGGGAGATTCACTTTTTGTCTGACCCCGGGATTGTTTGATGTTACGCTCTGGAGGGAGATTCACTGTTTTTCTGACTCTGGGAGAATGTGACGTGACGGTGTGGAGGGAACTTCACTCTGTGTCTGTCCCAGTAAGTCTGTGATGTGATGATTTGAAGGGATCTTCATACTGTGTCTGACCCGGGTAATGTGTGGAGGAAGATTCATTCTGTGTCTGGCCCCGGGAGTGTGTGATGGGACGGTGTGGAGGGATCTTCACTCTGTGTCTGACACCATTTGTGTGTGATGGGACGTTATGGAGGGAGCTTCACTCTGTGTGGCTGACCCTGGGAGTGTGTGATGGGACGGTGTGGAGGGAGGTTAACTCTGTGTCTGATCCCGGGATTGTGTGATGGGACGGGTGTGGAGGGAGATTCACTCTGTGTCTGACCCCGTGAGTGTGTGATGTGACGGTGTTGTGGGAGATTCACTCTGTGTGTCTGACCCCGGGAGTGTGTGATGGGATGGTGTAGAGGGTGATTCACTCTGTGTGTCTGACCCCGGGAGTGTGTGATGGGACGGTGTGGAGGGAGATTCACTCAGTGTCTGTCCCGCGAGTTTGTTATGGGATGGTGTGGAGGGTGATTCACTCTCTGTCTTACCCTGGGAGTGTGTTATGAAAGGTGTGGAGGGAGATTCACTCTGTATCTCACAGCGGGAGTGTGTGATGGGACAGTGTGGAGGGAGATTCACTCTGTGTCTGACCCCGGGAGTGTGTGATGGGACGATGTGGAGGGAGATTCACTCTGTGTCTGACCCCGGGAGTGTGTGATGTGACCATGTAGGGGGAGCTTCACTCCGTGTTTGACTCTGGGAATTTGTGATGGGACGGTGTAGAGGGAGATTCACTCTGTGTGTCTGACCCCGGGAGTGTGTGATGGGATGGTGTGGAGGGAGATTCACTCACTGTCTGACCCCGGGAGTGTGTGATGGGATGGTGTGGAGGGAGATTCACTCTGTGTCTGACCCCGGGAGTGTGTGATGGGACGGTGTGGAGGGACAGTCGCTCTGTGTCTGACCCCGGGAGTGTGTGATGCGACGGTGTGGAGGGAGATTCACTCTGTGTTTGACCCCGGGAGTGTGTGATGGGACGGTGTGGAGGGAGATTCACTGTGTGTCCGACCCCGGGAGTGTGTGATGGGATGGTGTGGAGGGAGATTCACTCTGTGTCTGACCCCGGGTGTGTGTGGTGGGACGGTGTGGAGGTAGATTCATTCTGTGTGTCTGACCCCGTGAGTGTGTGATGGGATGGTGTGAAGGGAGAGTCACTCTGTATCCGACCCCGGGAGTCTGTGATGGGACAGTGTGGAGGGACATTCACTCTGTGCCTGCACCCGGCTCTGTGTGAAGGGAATTTGTGGAGGGAGATTCTCTCTGTGTCTGACCCCTTGCGTGTGTGATGGGACAGGTTGGAGGGAGATTCACTCTATGTCTGAAACAGGGAGTGTGTGACGGGACGATGTGGAGAGAGATTTACTCTGTGTGTCTGACCCCGGGAGTGTGTGATGGGACGGTGCGGATGGAGATTCACTCTGCGTGTCTGACCCTGGGAGTGTGTAATGGGACGGTGCGGAGGGAGATTCACTCTGTGTGTCTGACCCCGGGAGTGTGTGATGGGACGGTGTGGAGGGAGATTCACTGTGTGTCTGACCCCGGGAGTGTGTGATGGGACGGTGTGGAGGGAGATTCACTCTGTGTCTGACCCCGGGGTTGTGTGATGGGACGGTGTGGAGGGAGATTCACTCTGTGTCTATCCCCGGGGAGTGTGTGATGGGACCGTGTGGAGGGAGATTCACTCTGTGTCTGACCCCGGGAGTGTGTGATGGGACGGTGTGGAGGGAGATTCACTCTGTGTCTGACCCTGGGGAGTGTGTGATGGGACGGTGTGGAGGGAGATTCACTCTGTGTCTGACCCCGGGGTGTGTGATTGGACTCTGTAGAGGGAGATTCACTTTTTGTCTGACCCCGGGATTGTTTGATGTTACGCTCTGGAGGGAGATTCACTGTTTTTCTGACTCTGGGAGAATGTGACGTGACGGTGTGGAGGGAACTTCACTCTGTGTCTGTCCCAGTAAGTCTGTGATGTGATGATTTGAAGGGATCTTCATACTGTGTCTGACCCGGGTAATGTGTGGAGGAAGATTCATTCTGTGTCTGGCCCCGGGAGTGTGTGATGGGACGGTGTGGAGGGATCTTCACTCTGTGTCTGACACCATTTGTGTGTGGTGGGACGTTATGGAGGGAGCTTCACTCTGTGTGTCTGACCCCGGGAGTGTGTGATGGGACGGGTGTGGAGGGAGATTCACTCTGTGTCTGACCCCGTGAGTGTGTGATGTGACGGTGTTGTGGGAGATTCACTCTGTGTGTCTGACCCCGGGAGTGTGTGATGGGATGGTGTAGAGGGATATTCACTCTGTGTGTCTGACCCCGGGAGTGTGTGATGGGACGGTGTGGAGGGAGATTCACTCAGTGTCTGTCCCGCGAGTTTGTTATGGGATGGTGTGGAGGGTGATTCACTCTCTGTCTTACCCTGGGAGTGTGTTATGAAAGGTGTGGAGGGAGATTCACTCTGTATCTCACAGCGGGAGTGTGTGATGGGACAGTGTGGAGGGAGATTCACTCTGTGTCTGACCCCGGGTGTGTGTGATGTGACGGTGCGGATGGAGATTCACTCTGTGTGTCTGACCCCGGGAGTGTGTGATGGGACGGTGTGGAGGGAGATTCACTCTGTGTCTGACCCCGGGAGTGTGTGATGGGACGATGTGGAGGGAGATTCACTCTGTGTCTGACCCCGGGAGTGTGTGATGTGACCATGTAGGGGGAGCTTCACTCCGTGTTTGACTCCGGGAATTTGTGATGGGACGGTGTAGAGGGAGATTCACTCTGTGTGTCTGACCCCGGGAGTGTGTGATGGGATGGTGTGGAGGGAGATTCACTCACTGTCTGACCCCGGGAGTGTGTGATGGGATGGTGTGGAGGGAGATTCACTCTGTGTCTGACCCCGGGAGTGTGTGATGGGACGGTGTGGAGGGACAGTCGCTCTGTGTCTGACCCCGGGAGTGTGTGATGCGACGGTGTGGAGGGAGATTCACTCTGTGTTTGACCCCGGGAGTGTGTGATGGGACGGTGTGGAGGGAGATTCACTGTGTGTCCGACCCCGGGAGTGTGTGATGGGATAGTGTGGAGGGAGATTCACTCTCTGTCTGACCCCGGGAGTGTGTGACGGGACGGTGTGGAGGGAGATTCACTCTGTGTCTCTCACCCCGGGAGTGTGTGATGGGACGGTGTGCAGGGAGATTCACTCTGTCTGACCCCGGGAGTGTGTGATGGGACGATGTGGAGGGATATTCACTCAGTGTCTGACCCCAGAATTGTGTGATGGGACGGTGTGGACGGAGATTCACTCTGTGTGTCTGACCCCGGGAGTGTGTGATGGGACGGTGTGGAGGGAGATTCATTCTGTGTGTCTGACCCCGGGAGTGTGTGATGGGATGGTGTGAAGGGAGAGTCACCCTGTGTCCGACCCCGGGAGTCTGTGATGGGACAGTGTGGAGGGAGATTCACTCTGTGCCTGCACCCGGCTCTGTGTGATGGGAATTTGTGGAGGGAGATTCTCTCTGTGTCTGACCCCTTGCGTGTGTGATGGGACAGGTTGGAGGGAGATTCACTCTGTGTCTGAAACAGGGAGTGTGTGACGGGACGATGTGGAGAGAGATTTACTCTGTGTGTCTGACTCCGGGAGTGTGTGATGGGATGGTGTGGAGGGAGATTCACTCTGTGTCTGACCCCGGGAGTGTGTGATGGGCGGTGTGGTGGGAGATTCACTCTGTGTGTCTGACCCCGGGAGTGTGTGATGGGACGGTGTGGAGGGAGATTCACTCTGTGTGTCTGACCCCAGGAGTGTGTGATGGGATTGTGTGGAGTGAGTTTCACTCTGTGTCCGACCCCGGGAGTGTGTGATGGGACGGTGTGGAGCGTGATTCACTCTGTGTGTCTGACCCCGGGAGTGTGTGATGGGACGGTGTGGAGGGAGATTCACTCTGTGTCTGACCCCGGGGTTGTGTGATGGGTCGGTGTCTAGGGAGATTCACTCTGTGTCTGACCCCGGCAGTGTGTGATGGGACGGTGTGGAGGGAGATTCACTCTGTGTGTCTGACCCCGGGAGTGTGTGATGGGACGGTGTGGAGGGAGATTCACTCTGTGTCTGACCCCGTGAGTGTGTGATGTGACGGTGTTGTGGGAGATTCACTCTGTGTGTCTGACCCCGGGAGTGTGTGATGGGATGGTGTAGAGGGATATTCACTCTGTGTGTCTGACCCCGGGAGTGTGTGATGGGACGGTGTGGAGGGAGATTCACTCAGTGTCTGTCCCGCGAGTTTGTTATGGGATGGTGTGGAGGGTGATTCACTCTCTGTCTTACCCTGGGAGTGTGTTATGAAAGGTGTGGAGGGAGATTCACTCTGTATCTCACAGCGGGAGTGTGTGATGGGACAGTGTGGAGGGAGATTCACTCTGTGTCTGACCCCGGGTGTGTGTGATGTGACGGTGCGGATGGAGATTCACTCTGTGTGTCTGACCCCGGGAGTGTGTGATGGGACGGTGTGGTGGGAGATTCACTCTGTGTCTGACCCCGGGAGTGTGTGATGGGACGATGTGGAGGGAGATTCACTCTGTGTCTGACCCCGGGAGTGTGTGATGTGACCGTGTAGGGGGAGCTTCACTCCGTGTTTGACTCCGGGAATTTGTGATGGGACGGTGTAGAGGGAGATTCACTCTGTGTGTCTGACCCCGGGAGTGTGTGATGGGATGGTGTGGAGGGAGATTCACTCACTGTCTGACCCCGGGAGTGTGTGATGGGACGGTGTGGAGGGACAGTCGCTCTGTGTCTGACCCCGGGAGTGTGTGATGCGACGGTGTGGAGGGAGATTCACTCTGTGTTTGACCCCGGGTGTGTGTGATGGGACGGTGTGGAGGGAGATTCACTGTGTGTCCGACCCCGGGAGTGTGTGATGGGATGGTGTGGAGGGAGATTCACTCTCTGTCTGACCCCGGGAGTGTGTGACGGGACGGTGTGGAGGGAGATTCACTCTGTGTGTCTCACCCCGGGAGTGTGTGATGGGACGGTGTGCAGGGAGATTCACTCTGTCTGACCCCGGGAGTGTGTGATGGGACGATGTGGAGGGATATTCACTCAGTGTCTGACCCCAGAATTGTGTGATGGGACGGTGTGGACGGAGATTCACTCTGTGTGTCTGACCCCGGGAGTGTGTGATGGGACGGTGTGGAGGGAGATTCATTCTGTGTGTCTGACCCCGGGAGTGTGTGATGGGATGGTGTGAAGGGAGAGTCACCCTGTGTCCGACCCCGGGAGTCTGTGATGGGACAGTGTGGAGGGAGATTCACTCTGTGCCTGCACCCGGCTCTGTGTGATGGGAATTTGTGGAGGGAGATTCTCTCTGTGTCTGACCCCTTGCGTGTGTGATGGGACAGGTTGGAGGGAGATTCACTCTGTGTCTGAAACAGGGAGTGTGTGACGGGACGATGTGGAGAGAGATTTACTCTGTGTGTCTGACTCCGGGAGTGTGTGATGGGATGGTGTGGAGGGAGATTCACTCTGTGTCTGACCCCGGGAGTGTGTGATGGGCGGTGTGGTGGGAGATTCACTCTGTGTGTCTGACCCCGGGAGAGTGTGATGGGACGGTGTGGAGGGAGATTCACTCTGTGTCTGACCCCGGGAGTGTGTGATGGGACGGTGTGGAGGGAGATTCACTCTGTGTGTCTGACCCCGGGAGTGTGTGATGGGACGGTGTGGAGGGAGATTCACTCTGTGTCTGACCCCGTGAGTGTGTGATGTGACGGTGTTGTGGGAGATTCACTCTGTGTGTCTGACCCCGGGAGTGTGTGATGGGATGGTGTAGAGGGATATTCACTCTGTGTGTCTGACCCCGGGAGTGTGTGATGGGACGGTGTGGAGGGAGATTCACTCAGTGTCTGTCCCGCGAGTTTGTTATGGGATGGTGTGGAGGGTGATTCACTCTCTGTCTTACCCTGGGAGTGTGTTATGAAAGGTGTGGAGGGAGATTCACTCTGTATCTCACAGCGGGAGTGTGTGATGGGACAGTGTGGAGGGAGATTCACTCTGTGTCTGACCCCGGGTGTGTGTGATGTGACGGTGCGGATGGAGATTCACTCTGTGTGTCTGACCCCGGGAGTGTGTGATGGGACGGTGTGGTGGGAGATTCACTCTGTGTCTGACCCCGGGAGTGTGTGATGGGACGATGTGGAGGGAGATTCACTCTGTGTCTGACCCCGGGAGTGTGTGATGTGACCGTGTAGGGGGAGCTTCACTCCGTGTTTGACTCCGGGAATTTGTGATGGGACGGTGTAGAGGGAGATTCACTCTGTGTGTCTGACCCCGGGAGTGTGTGATGGGATGGTGTGGAGGGAGATTCACTCACTGTCTGACCCCGGGAGTGTGTGATGGGACGGTGTGGAGGGACAGTCGCTCTGTGTCTGACCCCGGGAGTGTGTGATGCGACGGTGTGGAGGGAGATTCACTCTGTGTTTGACCCCGGGTGTGTGTGATGGGACGGTGTGGAGGGAGATTCACTGTGTGTCCGACCCCGGGAGTGTGTGATGGGATGGTGTGGAGGGAGATTCACTCTCTGTCTGACCCCGGGAGTGTGTGACGGGACGGTGTGGAGGGAGATTCACTCTGTGTGTCTCACCCCGGGAGTGTGTGATGGGACGGTGTGCAGGGAGATTCACTCTGTCTGACCCCGGGAGTGTGTGATGGGACGATGTGGAGGGATATTCACTCAGTGTCTGACCCCAGAATTGTGTGATGGGACGGTGTGGACGGAGATTCACTCTGTGTGTCTGACCCCGGGAGTGTGTGATGGGACGGTGTGGAGGGAGATTCATTCTGTGTGTCTGACCCCGGGAGTGTGTGATGGGATGGTGTGAAGGGAGAGTCACCCTGTGTCCGACCCCGGGAGTCTGTGATGGGACAGTGTGGAGGGAGATTCACTCTGTGCCTGCACCCGGCTCTGTGTGATGGGAATTTGTGGAGGGAGATTCTCTCTGTGTCTGACCCCTTGCGTGTGTGATGGGACAGGTTGGAGGGAGATTCACTCTGTGTCTGAAACAGGGAGTGTGTGACGGGACGATGTGGAGAGAGATTTACTCTGTGTGTCTGACTCCGGGAGTGTGTGATGGGATGGTGTGGAGGGAGATTCACTCTGTGTCTGACCCCGGGAGTGTGTGATGGGCGGTGTGGTGGGAGATTCACTCTGTGTGTCTGACCCCGGGAGAGTGTGATGGGACGGTGTGGAGGGAGATTCACTCTGTGTCTGACCCCGGGAGTGTGTGATGGGACGGTGTGGAGGGAGATTCACTCTGTGTGTCTGACCCCAGGAGTGTGTGATGGGATTGTGTGGAGTGAGTTTCACTCTGTGTCCGACCCCGGGAGTGTGTGATGGGACGGTGTGGAGGGTGATTCACTCTGTGTGTCTGACCCCGGGAGTGTGTGATGGGACGGTGTGGAGGGAGATTCTCTCTGTGTCTGACCCCTTGCGTGTGTGATGGGACAGGTTCGAGGGAGATTCACTCTGTGTCTGAAACAGGGAGTGTGTGACGGGACGATGTGGAGAGAGATTTACTCTGTGTGTCTGACTCCGGGAGTGTGTGATGGGATGGTGTGGAGGGAGATTCACTCTGTGTCTGACCCCGGGAGTGTGTGATGGGCGGTGTGGTGGGAGATTCACTCTGTGTGTCTGACCCCGGGAGTGTGTGATGGGACGGTGTGGAGGGAGATTCACTCTGTGTGTCTGACCCCAGGAGTGTGTGATGGGATTGTGTGGAGTGAGTTTCACTCTGTGTCCGACCCCGGGAGTGTGTGATGGGACGGTGTGGAGGGTGATTCACTCTGTGTGTCTGACCCCGGGAGTGTGTGATGGGACGGTGTGGAGGGAGATTCACTCTGTGTCTGACCCCGGGGTTGTGTGATGGGTCGGTGTCTAGGGAGATTCACTCTGTGTCTGACCCCGGCAGTGTGTGATGGGACGGTGTGGAGGGAGATTCACTCTGTGTGTCTGACCCCGGGAGTGTGTGATGGGACGGTGTGGAGGGAGATTCACTCTGTGTCTGATCCCGGGAGTGTGTGATGGGACGGTGTGGAGGGAGATTCACTCTGTGTCTGACCCCGGGAGTGTGTGATGGGACGGTGTGGAGGGAGATTCACTCTGTGTGTCTCACCCCGGGAGTGTGTGATGGGACGGTGTGCAGGGAGATTCACTCTGTCTGACCCCGGGAGTGTGTGATGGGACGATGTGGAGGGATATTCACTCAGTGTCTGACCCCAGAATTGTGTGATGGGACGGTGTGGACGGAGATTCACTCTGTGTGTCTGACCCCGGGAGTGTGTGATGGGACGGTGTGGAGGGAGATTCATTCTGTGTGTCTGACCCCGGGAGTGTGTGATGGGATGGTGTGAAGGGAGAGTCACCCTGTGTCCGACCCCGGGAGTCTGTGATGGGACAGTGTGGAGGGAGATTCACTCTGTGCCTGCACCCGGCTCTGTGTGATGGGACGGTGTGGAGGGAGATTCTCTCTGTGTCTGACCCCTTGCGTGTGTGATGGGACAGGTTGGAGGGAGATTCACTCTGTGTCTGAAACAGGGAGTGTGTGACGGGACGATGTGGAGAGAGATTTACTCTGTGTGTCTGACTCCGGGAGTGTGTGATGGGATGGTGTGGAGGGAGATTCACTCTGTGTCTGACCCCGGGAGTGTGTGATGGGCGGTGTGGTGGGAGATTCACTCTGTGTGTCTGACCCCGGGAGTGTGTGATGGGACGGTGTGGAGGGAGATTCACTCTGTGTTTCTGACCCCAAGAGTGTGTGATGGGATTGTGTGGAGTGAGTTTCACTCTGTGTCCGACCCCGGGAGTGTGTGATGGGACGGTGTGGAGGGTGATTCACTCTGTGTGTCTGACCCCGGGAGTGTGTGATGGGACGGTGTGGAGGGAGATTCACTCTGTGTCTGACCCCGGGGTTGTGTGATGGGTCGGTGTCTAGGGAGATTCACTCTGTGTCTGACCCCGGCAGTGTGTGATGGGACGGTGTGGAAGGAGATTCACTCTGTGTGTCTGACCCCGGGAGTGTGTGATGGGACGGTGTGGAGGGAGATTCACTCTGTGTCTGATCCCGGGAGTGTGTGATGGGACGGTGTGGAGGGAGATTCACTCTGTGTCTGACCCCGGGAGTGTGTGATGGGACGGTGTGGAGGGAGATTCACTCTGTGTGTCTCACCCCGGGAGTGTGTGATGGGACGGTGTGCAGGGAGATTCACTCTGTCTGACCCCGGGAGTGTGTGATGGGACGATGTGGAGGGATATTCACTCAGTGTCTGACCCCAGAATTGTGTGATGGGACGGTGTGGACGGAGATTCACTCTGTGTGTCTGACCCCGGGAGTGTGTGATGGGACGGTGTGGAGGGAGATTCATTCTGTGTGTCTGACCCCGGGAGTGTGTGATGGGATGGTGTGAAGGGAGAGTCACCCTGTGTCCGACCCCGGGAGTCTGTGATGGGACAGTGTGGAGGGAGATTCACTCTGTGCCTGCACCCGGCTCTGTGTGATGGGAATTTGTGGAGGGAGATTCTCTCTGTGTCTGACCCCTTGCGTGTGTGATGGGACAGGTTGGAGGGAGATTCACTCTGTGTCTGAAACAGGGAGTGTGTGACGGGACGATGTGGAGAGAGATTTACTCTGTGTGTCTGACTCCGGGAGTGTGTGATGGGATGGTGTGGAGGGAGATTCACTCTGTGTCTGACCCCGGGAGTGTGTGATGGGACGGTGTGGTGGGAGATTCACTCTGTGTGTCTGACCCCGGGAGTGTGTGATGGGACGGTGTGGAGGGAGATTCACTCTGTGTGTCTGACCCCAGGAGTGTGTGATGGGATTGTGTGGAGTGAGTTTCACTCTGTGTCCGACCCCGGGAGTGTGTGATGGGACGGTGTGGAGGGTGATTCACTCTTTGTGTCTGACCCCGGGAGTGTGTGATGGGACGGTGTGGAGGGAGATTCACTCTGTGTCTGACCCCGGGGTTGTGTGATGGGACGGTGTCTAGGGAGATTCGCTCTGTGTCTGACCCCGGCAGTGTGTGATGGGACGGTGTGTAGGGAGATTCACTCTGTGTGTCTGACCCCGGGAGTGTGTGATGGGACGGTGTGGAGGGAGATTCACTCTGTGTCTGATCCCGGGAGTGTGTGACGGGACGGTGTGGAGGGAGATTCACTCTGTGTGTCTCACCCCGGGAGTGTGTGATGGGACGGTGTGCAGGGAGATTCACTCTGTCTGACCCCGGGAGTGTGTGATGGGACGATGTGGAGGGATATTCACTCAGTGTCTGACCCCAGAATTGTGTGATGGGACGGTGTGGACGGAGATTCACTCTGTGTGTCTGACCCCGGGAGTGTGTGATGGGACGGTGTGGAGGGAGATTCATTCTGTGTGTCTGACCCCGGGAGTGTGTGATGGGATGGTGTGAAGGGAGAGTCACCCTGTGTCCGACCCCGGGAGTCTGTGATGGGACAGTGTGGAGGGAGATTCACTCTGTGCCTGCACCCGGCTCTGTGTGATGGGACGGTGTGGAGGGAGATTCTCTCTGTGTCTGACCCCTTGCGTGTGTGATGGGACAGGTTGGAGGGAGATTCACTCTGTGTCTGAAACAGGGAGTGTGTGACGGGACGATGTGGAGAGAGATTTACTCTGTGTGTCTGACTCCGGGAGTGTGTGATGGGATGGTGTGGAGGGAGATTCACTCTGTGTCTGACCCCGGGAGTGTGTGATGGGCGGTGTGGTGGGAGATTCACTCTGTGTGTCTGACCCCGGGAGTGTGTGATGGGACGGTGTGGAGGGAGATTCACTCTGTGTGTCTGACCCCAGGAGTGTGTGATGGGATTGTGTGGAGTGAGTTTCACTCTGTGTCCGACCTCGGGAGTGTGTGATGGGACGGTGTGGAGGGTGATTCACTCTGTGTGTCTGACCCCGGGAGTGTGTGATGGGACAGTGTGGAGGGAGATTCACTCTGTGTCTGACCCCGGGGTTGTGTGATGGGTCGGTGTCTAGGGAGATTCACTCTGTGTCTGACCCCGGCAGTGTGTGATGGGACGGTGTGGAGGGAGATTCACTCTGTGTGTCTGACCCCGGGAGTGTGTGATGGGACGGTGTGGAGGGAGATTCACTCTGTGTCTGATCCCGGGAGTGTGTGATGGGACGGTGTGGAGGGAGATTCACTCTGTGTCTGACCCCGGGAGTGTGTGATGGGACGGTGTGGAGGGAGATTCACTCTGTGTGTCTCACCCCGGGAGTGTGTGATGGGACGGTGTGCAGGGAGATTCACTCTGTCTGACCCCGGGAGTGTGTGATGGGACGATGTGGAGGGATATTCACTCAGTGTCTGACCCCAGAATTGTGTGATGGGACGGTGTGGACGGAGATTCACTCTGTGTGTCTGACCCCGGGAGTGTGTGATGGGACGGTGTGGAGGGAGATTCATTCTGTGTGTCTGACCCCGGGAGTGTGTGATGGGATGGTGTGAAGGGAGAGTCACCCTGTGTCCGACCCCGGGAGTCTGTGATGGGACAGTGTGGAGGGAGATTCACTCTGTGCCTGCACCCGGCTCTGTGTGATGGGAATTTGTGGAGGGAGATTCTCTCTGTGTCTGACCCCTTGCGTGTGTGATGGGACAGGTTGGAGGGAGATTCACTCTGTGTCTGAAACAGGGAGTGTGTGACGGGACGATGTGGAGAGAGATTTACTCTGTGTGTCTGACTCCGGGAGTGTGTGATGGGATGGTGTGGAGGGAGATTCACTCTGTGTCTGACCCCGGGAGTGTGTGATGGGACGGTGTGGTGGGAGATTCACTCTGTGTGTCTGACCCCGGGAGTGTGTGATGGGACGGTGTGGAGGGAGATTCACTCTGTGTGTCTGACCCCAGGAGTGTGTGATGGGATTGTGTGGAGTGAGTTTCACTCTGTGTCCGACCCCGGGAGTGTGTGATGGGACGGTGTGGAGGGTGATTCACTCTTTGTGTCTGACCCCGGGAGTGTGTGATGGGACGGTGTGGAGGGAGATTCACTCTGTGTCTGACCCCGGGGTTGTGTGATGGGACGGTGTCTAGGGAGATTCGCTCTGTGTCTGACCCCGGCAGTGTGTGATGGGACGGTGTGTAGGGAGATTCACTCTGTGTGTCTGACCCCGGGAGTGTGTGATGGGACGGTGTGGAGGGAGATTCACTCTGTGTCTGACCCCGGGAGTGTGTGATGGGACGGTGTGGCGGGAGATTCACTCTGTGTCTGACCCCGGGAGTGTGTGATGGGACGGTGTGGAGGGAGATTCACACTGTGTGTCTGACCCCGGGAGTGTGTGATGGGACGGTGTGGAGGGAGATTCACTCTGTGTCTGACCCCGGGAGTGTGTGATGGGACGGTGTGGAGGGAGATTCACTCTGTGTGTCTGACCCTGGGAGTGTGTGATGGGACGGTGTGGAGGGAGATTCACTCTGTGTGTCTGACCCCGGGCGTGTGTGATGGGATTGTGTGGAGGAAGATTCACTCTGTGTCTGACCCCGGGAGTGTGTGATGGGATGGTGTGGAGGGAGATTCACTCTGTGTCTGACCCCGGGAGTGTGTGATGGGACGGTGTGGAGGGACAGTCGCTCTGTGTCTGACCCCGGGAGTGTGTGATGCGACGGTGTGGAGGGAGATTCACTCTGTGTTTGACCCCGGGAGTGTGTGACGGGACGGTGTGGAGGGAGATTCACTCTCTGTCTGACCCCGGGAGTGTGTGACGGGACGGTGTGGAGGGAGATTCACTCTGTGTGTCTCACCCCGGGAGTGTGTGATGGGACGGTGTGCAGGGAGATTCACTCTGTCTGACCCCGGGAGTGTGTGATGGGACGATGTGGAGGGATATTCACTCAGTGTCTGACCCCAGAATTGTGTGATGGGACGGTGTGGACGGAGATTCACTCTGTGTGTCTGACCCCGGGAGTGTGTGATGGGACGGTGTGGAGGGAGATTGACTCTGTGTGTCTGACTCCGGGAGTGTGTGATGGGACGGTGTGGAGGGAGATTCATTCTGTGTGTCTGACCCCGGGAGTGTGTGATGGGATGGTGTGAAGGGAGAGTCACCCTGTGTCCGACCCCGGGAGTCTGTGATGGGACAGTGTGGAGGGAGATTCACTCTGTGCCTGCACCCGGCTCTGTGTGATGGGAATTTGTGGAGGGAGATTCTCTCTGTGTCTGACCCCTTGCGTGTGTGATGGGACAGGTTGGAGGGAGATTCACTCTGTGTCTGAAACAGGGAGTGTGTGACGGGACGATGTGGAGAGAGATTTACTCTGTGTGTCTGACTCCGGGAGTGTGTGATGGGACGGTGTGGAGGGAGATTCACTCTGTGTCTGACCCCGGGGTTGTGTGATGGGTCGGTGTCTAGGGAGATTCACTCTGTGTCTGACCCCGGCAGTGTGTGATGGGACGGTGTGGAGGGAGATTCACTCTGTGTGTCTGACCCCGGGAGTGTGTGATGGGACGGTGTGGAGGGAGATTCACTCTGTGTCTGATCCCGGGAGTGTGTGATGGGACGGTGTGGAGGGAGATTCACTCTGTGTCTGACCCCGGGAGTGTGTGATGGGACGGTGTGGAGGGAGATTCACTCTGTGTGTCTCACCCCGGGAGTGTGTGATGGGACGGTGTGCAGGGAGATTCACTCTGTCTGACCCCGGGAGTGTGTGATGGGACGATGTGGAGGGATATTCACTCAGTGTCTGACCCCAGAATTGTGTGATGGGACGGTGTGGACGGAGATTCACTCTGTGTGACTGACCCCGGGAGTGTGTGATGGGACGGTGTGGAGGGAGATTCATTCTGTGTGTCTGACCCCGGGAGTGTGTGATGGGATGGTGTGAAGGGAGAGTCACCCTGTGTCCGACCCCGGGAGTCTGTAATGGGACAGTGTGGAGGGAGATTCACTCTGTGCCTGCACCCGGCTCTGTGTGATGGGAATTTGTGGAGGGAGATTCTCTCTGTGTCTGACCCCTTGCGTGTGTGATGGGACAGGTTGGAGGGAGATTCACTCTGTGTCTGAAACAGGGAGTGTGTGACGGGACGATGTGGAGAGAGATTTACTCTGTGTGTCTGACTCCGGGAGTGTGTGATGGGATGGTGTGGAGGGAGATTCACTCTGTGTCTGACCCCGGGAGTGTGTGATGGGACGGTGTGGTGGGAGATTCACTCTGTGTGTCTGACCCCGGGAGTGTGTGATGGGACGGTGTGGAGGGAGATTCACTCTGTGTGTCTGACCCCGGGAGTGTGTGATGGGACGGTGTGGAGGGAGATTCACTCTGTGTCTGTCCCGCGAGTTTGTTATGGGATGGTGTGGAGGGTGATTCACTCTCTGTCTGACCCTGGGAGTGTGTTATGAAAGGTGTGGAGGGAGATTCACTCTGTATCTCACACCGGGAGTGTGTGATGGGACGGTGTGGAGGGCGATTCACTCTGTGTCTGACCCCGGGAGAGTGTGATGGGACGGTGTGCAGGGAGATTCACACTGTGTGTCTGATCCCGGGAGTGTGTGATGGGACGGTGTGGAGGGAGATTCACTCTGTGTCTGACCCCGGGAGTGTGTGATGGGACGGTCTGGAGGGAGATTCACTCTGTCTCTGACCCCGGGGTTGTGTGATGGGACGGTGTGGAGGGAGATTCACTCTGTGTCTGACCCCGAGAGTGTGTGATGGGACGGTGTGGAGGGAGATTCACTCTGTCTGACCCCGTGAGTGTGTGAAGGGACGGTGTGGAGCGAGCCTCACTCTGTGTCTGAACCCGGGAGTCTGTGATGGGACGGTGTAGAGGGAGAGTCTGTCTGTGTCTGATCACGGGAGTATGTGATGGGACGGTGTGGAGGGAGATTCTCTCTGTGTCTGACCCCGGGAGTGTGTGATGGGACGGTCTGGAGGCAGATTCACTCTGTGTCTGACCCTGAGACTGTGTGATGGGGCAGTGTAAGGGGAGCTTTACTCTGTGTCTGACCCCGGGAGTGTGTGATGGGACGGTGTGGAGGGAGATTCACTCTGTGCCTTCACCCAGCTGTGTGTGATGGGAATTTGTGGAGGGAGATTCTCTCTGTGTCTGACCCCTTGCGTGTGTGATGGGACGGTGTGGAGGGAGATTCACTCTGTGTCTGACCCCGGGAGTGTGTGATGGGACGGTGCAGAGGGAGATTCACTCTGTATGTCTGACCCCGGGAGTGTGTGATGGGACTGTGTAGAGGGAGATTCAGTCTGTGTCTGATCCCGGGAGTCTGTGATGGGACGGTGTGGAGGGAAATTCACTTTTTGTCTGATCCCGGGATTGATTGATGTTACGGTGTGGAGGGAGATTCACTCTTTTTCTGACTCTGGGAGAATGTGACGTGACGGTGTGGAGGGAACTTCACTCTGTGTCTGTCCCAGTAAGTCTGTGATGTGATGATTTGAAGGGATCTTCATACTGTGTCTGACCCCGTGAGTGTGTGATGGGACGGTGTTGAGGGAGATTCACTCTGTGTCTGAACCCTGAAGTGTGTGATGGGACTGTGTGGAGGGAGATTCACTCTGTGTCTGAACCCTGGAGTGTGTGATGGGACTGTGTGGAGGGAGATTCACTCTGTGTCTGACCCCGGGAGTGTGTGATGGGACGGTGTGGAGGGAGATTCACTCTGTGTCTGACCCCGGAAGTGAGTGATGGGACGGTGTGCAGGGATATTCACTCTGTGTCTCACTCCAGGAGTGTGTCATGGGACCGTGTGGAGGGAGCGTCGCTCTGTGTCTGACCCCGGGAGTGTGTGATGGGACGGTGTGGAGGGAGATTCACTCTGTGTCTGACCCCGGGAGTGTGTGATGGGACGGTGCGGAGGGAGATTCACTGTGTGTGTCTCACCCCGGGAATGTGTGATGGGACGGTGTGAAGGGAGAGTCACTCTGTCCCTGACCCCGGGAGTGTGTGATGGGACGGTGTGGAGGGAAATTCACTCTGTGTCTTAGCCCGGGAGTGTTTGATGTGATTGTGTGGAGGGAGATTCACTTTTTGTCTGACCCCGGGAGTGTGTGATGGGACGGTGCGGAGGGAGATTCACTCTGTGTGTCTGACCCCAGGAGTGTGTCATGGGATTGTGTGGAGTGAGTTTCACTCTGTGTCCGACCCCGGGAGTGTGTGATGCGACGGTGTGGAGGGAGATTCACTCTGTGTCTGACCCCGGGGTTGTGTGATTGGACGGTGTGGAGGGAGATTCACTCTGTGTCTGACCCCGGGTGTGTGTGATGGGATGGTGTGGAGGAAGATTCACTCTGTGTCTGACCCCGGGAGTGTGTGATGGGATAGTGTGGAGGGAGATTCACTCTGTGTCTGACCCCGGGTGTGTGTGGTGGGACGGTGTGGAGGTAGATTCATTCTGTGTGTCTGACCCCGTGAGTGTGTGATGGGATGGTGTGAAGGGAGAGTCACTCTGTATCCGACCCCGGGAGTCTGTGATGGGACAGTGTGGAGGGACATTCACTCTGTGCCTGCACCCGGCTCTGTGTGAAGGGAATTTGTGGAGGGAGATTCTCTCTGTGTCTGACCCCTTGCGTGTGTGATGGGACAGGTTGGAGGGAGATTCACTCTATGTCTGAAACAGGGAGTGTGTGACGGGACGATGTGGAGAGAGATTTACTCTGTGTGTCTGACCCCGGGAGTGTGTGATGGGACGGTGCGGATGGAGATTCACTCTGCGTGTCTGACCCTGGGAGTGTGTAATGGGACGGTGCGGAGGGAGATTCACTCTGTGTGTCTGACCCCGGGAGTGTGTGATGGGACGGTGTGGAGGGAGATTCACTCTGTGTCTGACCCCGGGAGTGTGTGATGGGACGGTGTGGAGGGAGATTCACTCTGTGTCTGACCCCGGGAGTGTGTGATTGGACTCTGTAGAGGGAGATTCACTTTTTGTCTGACCCCGGGATTGTTTGATGTTACGCTCTGGAGGGAGATTCACTGTTTTTCTGACTCTGGGAGAATGTGACGTGACGGTGTGGAGGGAACTTCACTCTGTGTCTGTCCCAGTAAGTCTGTGATGTGATGATTTGAAGGGATCTTCATACTGTGTCTGACCCGGGTAATGTGTGGAGGAAGATTCATTCTGTGTCTGGCCCCGGGAGTGTGTGATGGGACGGTGTGGAGGGATCTTCACTCTGTGTCTGACACCATTTGTGTGTGATGGGACGTTATGGAGGGAGCTTCACTCTGTGTGGCTGACCCTGGGAGTGTGTGATGGGACGGTGTGGAGGGAGGTTAACTCTGTGTCTGATCCCGGGATTGTGTGATGGGACGGGTGTGGAGGGAGATTCACTCTGTGTCTGACCCCGTGAGTGTGTGATGTGACGGTGTTGTGGGAGATTCACTCTGTGTGTCTGACCCCGGGAGTGTGTGATGGGATGGTGTAGAGGGTGATTCACTCTGTGTGTCTGACCCCGGGAGTGTGTGATGGGACGGTGTGGAGGGAGATTCACTCAGTGTCTGTCCCGCGAGTTTGTTATGGGATGGTGTGGAGGGTGATTCACTCTCTGTCTTACCCTGGGAGTGTGTTATGAAAGGTGTGGAGGGAGATTCACTCTGTATCTCACAGCGGGAGTGTGTGATGGGACAGTGTGGAGGGAGATTCACTCTGTGTCTGACCCCGGGAGTGTGTGATGGGACGATGTGGAGGGAGATTCACTCTGTGTCTGACCCCGGGAGTGTGTGATGTGACCATGTAGGGGGAGCTTCACTCCGTGTTTGACTCTGGGAATTTGTGATGGGACGGTGTAGAGGGAGATTCACTCTGTGTGTCTGACCCCGGGAGTGTGTGATGGGATGGTGTGGAGGGAGATTCACTCACTGTCTGACCCCGGGAGTGTGTGATGGGATGGTGTGGAGGGAGATTCACTCTGTGTCTGACCCCGGGAGTGTGTGATGGGACGGTGTGGAGGGACAGTCGCTCTGTGTCTGACCCCGGGAGTGTGTGATGCGACGGTGTGGAGGGAGATTCACTCTGTGTTTGACCCCGGGAGTGTGTGATGGGACGGTGTGGAGGGAGATTCACTGTGTGTCCGACCCCGGGAGTGTGTGATGGGATGGTGTGGAGGGAGATTCACTCTGTGTCTGACCCCGGGTGTGTGTGGTGGGACGGTGTGGAGGTAGATGCATTCTGTGTGTCTGACCCCGTGAGTGTGTGATGGGATGGTGTGAAGGGAGAGTCACTCTGTATCCGACCCCGGGAGTTTGTGATGGGACAGTGTGGAGGGACATTCACTCTGTGCCTGCACCCGGCTCTGTGTGAAGGGAATTTGTGGAGGGAGATTCTCTCTGTGTCTGACCCCTTGCGTGTGTGATGGGACAGGTTGGAGGGAGATTCACTCTATGTCTGAAACAGGGAGTGTGTGACGGGACGATGTGGAGAGAGATTTACTCTGTGTGTCTGACCCCGGGAGTGTGTGATGGGACGGTGCGGATGGAGATTCACTCTGCGTGTCTGACCCTGGGAGTGTGTAATGGGACGGTGCGGAGGGAGATTCACTCTGTGTGTCTGACCCCGGGAGTGTGTGATGGGACGGTGTGGAGGGAGATTCACTGTGTGTCTGACCCCGGGAGTGTGTGATGGGACGGTGTGGAGGGAGATTCACTCTGTGTCTGACCCCGGGGTTGTGTGATGGGACGGTGTGGAGGGAGATTCACTCTGTGTCTATCCCCGGGGAGTGTGTGATGGGACCGTGTGGAGGGAGATTCACTCTGTGTCTGACCCCGGGAGTGTGTGATGGGACGGTGTGGAGGGAGATTCACTCTGTGTCTGACCCTGGGGAGTGTGTGATGGGACGGTGTGGAGGGAGATTCACTCTGTGTCTGACCCCGGGGTGTGTGATTGGACTCTGTAGAGGGAGATTCACTTTTTGTCTGACCCCGGGATTGTTTGATGTTACGCTCTGGAGGGAGATTCACTGTTTTTCTGACTCTGGGAGAATGTGACGTGACGGTGTGGAGGGAACTTCACTCGGTGTCTGTCCCAGTAAGTCTGTGATGTGATGATTTGAAGGGATCTTCATACTGTGTCTGACCCGGGTAATGTGTGGAGGAAGATTCATTCTGTGTCTGGCCCCGGGAGTGTGTGATGGGACGGTGTGGAGGGATCTTCACTCTGTGTCTGACACCATTTGTGTGTGGTGGGACGTTATGGAGGGAGCTTCACTCTGTGTGTCTGACCCCGGGAGTGTGTGATGGGACGGGTGTGGAGGGAGATTCACTCTGTGTCTGACCCCGGAAGTGAGTGATGGGACGGTGTGCAGGGATATTCACTCTGTGTCTCACTCCAGGAGTGTGTCATGGGACCGTGTGGAGGGAGCGTCGCTCTGTGTCTGACCCCGGGAGTGTGTGATGGGACGGTGTGGAGGGAGATTCACTCTGTGTCTGACCCCGGGAGTGTGTGATGGGACGGTGCGGAGGGAGATTCACTGCGTGTGTCTCACCCCGGGAATGTGTGATGGGACGGTGTGAAGGGAGAGTCACTCTGTCCCTGACCCCGGGAGTGTGTGATGGGACGGTGTGGAGGGAAATTCACTCTGTGTCTTAGCCCGGGAGTGTTTGATGTGATTGTGTGGAGGGAGATTCACTTTTTGTCTGACCCCGGGAGTGTGTGATGGGACGGTGCGGAGGGAGATTCACTCTGTGTGTCTGACCCCAGGAGTGTGTGATGGGATTGTGTGGAGTGAGTTTCACTCTGTGTCCGACCCCGGGAGTGTGTGATGCGACGGTGTGGAGGGAGATTCACTCTGTGTCTGACCCCGGGGTTGTGTGATTGGACGGTGTGGAGGGAGATTCACTCTGTGTCTCACCCCGGGTGTGTGTGATGGGATTGTGTGGAGGAAGATTCACTCTGTGTCTGACCCCGGGAGTGTGTGATGGGATGGTGTGGAGGGAGATTCACTCTGTGTCTGACCCCGGGTGTGTGTGGTGGGACGGTGTGGAGGTAGATTCATTCTGTGTGTCTGACCCCGTGAGTGTGTGATGGGATGGTGTGAAGGGAGAGTCACTCTGTATCCGACCCCGGGAGTCTGTGATGGGACAGTGTGGAGGGACATTCACTCTGTGCCTGCACCCGGCTCTGTGTGAAGGGAATTTGTGGAGGGAGATTCTCTCTGTGTCTGACCCCTTGCGTGTGTGATGGGACAGGTTGGAGGGAGATTCACTCTATGTCTGAAACAGGGAGTGTGTGACGGGACGATGTGGAGAGAGATTTACTCTGTGTGTCTGACCCCGGGAGTGTGTGATGGGACGGTGCGGATGGAGATTCACTCTGCGTGTCTGACCCTGGGAGTGTGTAATGGGACGGTGCGGAGGGAGATTCACTCTGTGTCTGATCCCGGGATTGTGTGATGGGACGGGTGTGGAGGGAGATTCACTCTGTGTCTGACCCCGTGAGTGTGTGATGTGACGGTGTTGTGGGAGATTCACTCTGTGTGTCTGACCCCGGGAGTGTGTGATGGGATGGTGTAGAGGGTGATTCACTCTGTGTGTCTGACCCCGGGAGTGTGTGATGGGACGGTGTGGAGGGAGATTCACTCAGTGTCTGTCCCGCGAGTTTGTTATGGGATGGTGTGGAGGGTGATTCACTCTCTGTCTTACCCTGGGAGTGTGTTATGAAAGGTGTGGAGGGAGATTCACTCTGTATCTCACAGCGGGAGTGTGTGATGGGACAGTGTGGAGGGAGATTCACTCTGTGTCTGACCCCGGGAGTGTGTGATGGGACGATGTGGAGGGAGATTCACTCTGTGTCTGACCCCGGGAGTGTGTGATGTGACCATGTAGGGGGAGCTTCACTCCGTGTTTGACTCTGGGAATTTGTGATGGGACGGTGTAGAGGGAGATTCACTCTGTGTGTCTGACCCCGGGAGTGTGTGATGGGATGGTGTGGAGGGAGATTCACTCACTGTCTGACCCCGGAAGTGTGTGATGGGATGGTGTGGAGGGAGATTCACTCTGTGTCTGACCCCGGGAGTGTGTGATGGGACGGTGTGGAGGGACAGTCGTTCTGTGTCTGACCCCGGGAGTGTGTGATGGGACGGTGTGGAGGGACAGTCGCTCTGTGTCTGACCCCGGGAGTGTGTGATGCGACGGTGTGGAGGGAGATTCACTCTGTGTTTGACCCCGGGAGTGTGTGATGGGACGGTGTGGAGGGAGATTCACTGTGTGTCCGACCCCGGGAGTGTGTGATGGGATGGTGTGGAGGGAGATTCACTCTGTGTCTGACCCCGGGAGTGTGTGATGGGACGGTGTGGAGGTAGATTCATTCTGTGTGTCTGACCCCGTGAGTGTGTGATGGGATGGTGTGAAGGGAGAGTCACTCTGTATCCGACCCCGGGAGTCTGTGATGGGACAGTGTGGAGGGACATTCACTCTGTGCCTGCACCCGGCTCTGTGTGAAGGGAATTTGTGGAGGGAGATTCTCTCTGTGTCTGACCCCTTGCGTGTGTGATGGGACAGGTTGGAGGGAGATTCACTCTATGTCTGAAACAGGGAGTGTGTGACGGGACGATGTGGAGAGAGATTTACTCTGTGTGTCTGACCCCGGGAGTGTGTGATGGGACGGTGCGGATGGAGATTCACTCTGCGTGTCTGACCCTGGGAGTGTGTAATGGGACGGTGCGGAGGGAGATTCACTCTGTGTGTCTGACCCCGGGAGTGTGTGATGGGACGGTGTGGAGGGAGATTCACTGTGTGTCTGACCCCGGGAGTGTGTGATGGGACGGTGTGGAGGGAGATTCACTCTGTGTCTGACCCCGGGGTTGTGTGATGGGACGGTGTGGAGGGAGATTCACTCTGTGTCTATCCCCGGGGAGTGTGTGATGGGACCGTGTGGAGGGAGATTCACTCTGTGTCTGACCCCGGGAGTGTGTGATGGGACGGTGTGGAGGGAGATTCACTCTGTGTCTGACCCTGGGGAGTGTGTGATGGGACGGTGTGGAGGGAGATTCACTCTGTGTCTGACCCCGGGGTGTGTGATTGGACTCTGTAGAGGGAGATTCACTTTTTGTCTGACCCCGGGATTGTTTGATGTTACGCTCTGGAGGGAGATTCACTGTTTTTCTGACTCTGGGAGAATGTGACGTGACGGTGTGGAGGGAACTTCACTCTGTGTCTGTCCCAGTAAGTCTGTGATGTGATGATTTGAAGGGATCTTCATACTGTGTCTGACCCGGGTAATGTGTGGAGGAAGATTCATTCTGTGTCTGGCCCCGGGAGTGTGTGATGGGACGGTGTGGAGGGATCTTCACTCTGTGTCTGACACCATTTGTGTGTGGTGGGACGTTATGGAGGGAGCTTCACTCTGTGTGTCTGACCCTGGGAGTGTGTGATGGGACGGTGTGGAGGGAGGTTAACTCTGTGTCTGATCCCGGGATTGTGTGATGGGACGGGTGTGGAGGGAGATTCACTCTGTGTCTGACCCCGTGAGTGTGTGATGTGACGGTGTTGTGGGAGATTCACTCTGTGTGTCTGACCCCGGGAGTGTGTGATGGGATGGTGTAGAGGGATATTCACTCTGTGTGTCTGACTCCGGGAGTGTAAGATGGGACGGTGTGGAGGGAGATTCACTCAGTGTCTGTCCCGCGAGTTAGTTATGGGATGGTGTGGAGGGTGATTCACTCTCTGTCTTACCCTGGGAGTGTGTTATGAAAGGTGTGGAGGGAGATTCACTCTGTATCTCACAGCGGGAGTGTGTGATGGGACAGTGTGAAGGGAGATTCACTCTGTGTCTGACCCCGGGTGTGTGTGATGTGACGGTGCGGATGGAGATTCACTCTGTGTGTCTGACCCCGGGAGTGTGTGATGGGACGGTGTGGAGGGAGATTCACTTTGTGTCTGACCCCGGGAGTGTGTGATGGGACGATGTGGAGGGAGATTCACTCTGTGTCTGACCCCGGGAGTGTGTGATGTGACCATGTAGGGGGAGCTTCACTCCGTGTTTGACTCCGGGAATTTGTGATGGGACGGTGTAGAGGGAGATTCACTCTGTGTGTCTGACCCCGGGAGTGTGTGATGGGATGGTGTGGAGGGAGATTCACTCACTGTCTGACCCCGGGAGTCTGTGATGGGACAGTGTGGAGGGAGATTCACTCTGTGCCTGCACCCGGCTCTGTGTGATGGGAATTTGTGGAGGGAGATTCTCTCTGTGTCTGACCCCTTGCGTGTGTGATGGGACAGGTTGGAGGGAGATTCACTCTGTGTCTGAAACAGGGAGTGTGTGACGGGACGATGTGGAGAGAGATTTACTCTGTGTGTCTGACTCCGGGAGTGTGTGATGGGATGGTGTGGAGGGAGATTCACTCTGTGTCTCACCCCGGGAATGTGTGATGGGACGGTGTGAAGGGAGAGTCACTCTGTCCCTGACCCCGGGAGTGTGTGATGGGACGGTGTGGAGGGAAATTCACTCTGTGTCTTAGCCCGGGAGTGTTTGATGTGATTGTGTGGAGGGAGATTCACTTTTTGTCTGACCCCGGGAGTGTGTGATGGGACGGTGCGGAGGGAGATTCACTCTGTGTGTCTGACCCCAGGAGTGTGTGATGGGATTGTGTGGAGTGAGTTTCACTCTGTGTCCGACCCCGGGAGTGTGTGATGCGACGGTGTGGAGGGAGATTCACTCTGTGTCTGACCCCGGGGTTGTGTGATTGGACGGTGTGGAGGGAGATTCACTCTGTGTCTGACCCCGGGTGTGTGTGATGGGATGGTGTGGAGGAAGATTCACTCTGTGTCTGACCCCGGGAGTGTGTGATGGGATAGTGTGGAGGGAGATTCACTCTGTGTCTGACCCCGGGTGTGTGTGGTGGGACGGTGTGGAGGTAGATTCATTCTGTGTGTCTGACCCCGTGAGTGTGTGATGGGATGGTGTGAAGGGAGAGTCACTCTGTATCCGACCCCGGGAGTCTGTGATGGGACAGTGTGGAGGGACATTCACTCTGTGCCTGCACCCGGCTCTGTGTGAAGGGAATTTGTGGAGGGAGATTCTCTCTGTGTCTGACCCCTTGCGTGTGTGATGGGACAGGTTGGAGGGAGATTCACTCTATGTCTGAAACAGGGAGTGTGTGACGGGACGATGTGGAGAGAGATTTACTCTGTGTGTCTGACCCCGGGAGTGTGTGATGGGACGGTGCGGATGGAGATTCACTCTGCGTGTCTGACCCTGGGAGTGTGTAATGGGACGGTGCGGAGGGAGATTCACTCTGTGTGTCTGACCCCGGGAGTGTGTGATGGGACGGTGTGGAGGGAGATTCACTCTGTGTCTGACCCCGGGAGTGTGTGATGGGACGGTGTGGAGGGAGATTCACTCTGTGTCTGACCCCGGGAGTGTGTGATTGGACTCTGTAGAGGGAGATTCACTTTTTGTCTGACCCCGGGATTGTTTGATGTTACGCTCTGGAGGGAGATTCACTGTTTTTCTGACTCTGGGAGAATGTGACGTGACGGTGTGGAGGGAACTTCACTCTGTGTCTGTCCCAGTAAGTCTGTGATGTGATGATTTGAAGGGATCTTCATACTGTGTCTGACCCGGGTAATGTGTGGAGGAAGATTCATTCTGTGTCTGGCCCCGGGAGTGTGTGATGGGACGGTGTGGAGGGATCTTCACTCTGTGTCTGACACCATTTGTGTGTGATGGGACGTTATGGAGGGAGCTTCACTCTGTGTGGCTGACCCTGGGAGTGTGTGATGGGACGGTGTGGAGGGAGGTTAACTCTGTGTCTGATCCCGGGATTGTGTGATGGGACGGGTGTGGAGGGAGATTCACTCTGTGTCTGACCCCGTGAGTGTGTGATGTGACGGTGTTGTGGGAGATTCACTCTGTGTGTCTGACCCCGGGAGTGTGTGATGGGATGGTGTAGAGGGTGATTCACTCTGTGTGTCTGACCCCGGGAGTGTGTGATGGGACGGTGTGGAGGGAGATTCACTCAGTGTCTGTCCCGCGAGTTTGTTATGGGATGGTGTGGAGGGTGATTCACTCTCTGTCTTACCCTGGGAGTGTGTTATGAAAGGTGTGGAGGGAGATTCACTCTGTATCTCACAGCGGGAGTGTGTGATGGGACAGTGTGGAGGGAGATTCACTCTGTGTCTGACCCCGGGAGTGTGTGATGGGACGATGTGGAGGGAGATTCACTCTGTGTCTGACCCCGGGAGTGTGTGATGTGACCATGTAGGGGGAGCTTCACTCCGTGTTTGACTCTGGGAATTTGTGATGGGACGGTGTAGAGGGAGATTCACTCTGTGTGTCTGACCCCGGGAGTGTGTGATGGGATGGTGTGGAGGGAGATTCACTCACTGTCTGACCCCGGGAGTGTGTGATGGGATGGTGTGGAGGGAGATTCACTCTGTGTCTGACCCCGGGAGTGTGTGATGGGACGGTGTGGAGGGACAGTCGCTCTGTGTCTGACCCCGGGAGTGTGTGATGCGACGGTGTGGAGGGAGATTCACTCTGTGTTTGACCCCGGGAGTGTGTGATGGGACGGTGTGGAGGGAGATTCACTGTGTGTCCGACCCCGGGAGTGTGTGATGGGATGGTGTGGAGGGAGATTCACTCTGTGTCTGACCCCGGGTGTGTGTGGTGGGACGGTGTGGAGGTAGATTCATTCTGTGTGTCTGACCCCGTGAGTGTGTGATGGGATGGTGTGAAGGGAGAGTCACTCTGTATCCGACCCCGGGAGTCTGTGATGGGACAGTGTGGAGGGACATTCACTCTGTGCCTGCACCCGGCTCTGTGTGAAGGGAATTTGTGGAGGGAGATTCTCTCTGTGTCTGACCCCTTGCGTGTGTGATGGGACAGGTTGGAGGGAGATTCACTCTATGTCTGAAACAGGGAGTGTGTGACGGGACGATGTGGAGAGAGATTTACTCTGTGTGTCTGACCCCGGGAGTGTGTGATGGGACGGTGCGGATGGAGATTCACTCTGCGTGTCTGACCCTGGGAGTGTGTAATGGGACGGTGCGGAGGGAGATTCACTCTGTGTGTCTGACCCCGGGAGTGTGTGATGGGACGGTGTGGAGGGAGATTCACTGTGTGTCTGACCCCGGGAGTGTGTGATGGGACGGTGTGGAGGGAGATTCACTCTGTGTCTGACCCCGGGGTTGTGTGATGGGACGGTGTGGAGGGAGATTCACTCTGTGTCTATCCCCGGGGAGTGTGTGATGGGACCGTGTGGAGGGAGATTCACTCTGTGTCTGACCCCGGGAGTGTGTGATGGGACGGTGTGGAGGGAGATTCACTCTGTGTCTGACCCTGGGGAGTGTGTGATGGGACGGTGTGGAGGGAGATTCACTCTGTGTCTGACCCCGGGGTGTGTGATTGGACTCTGTAGAGGGAGATTCACTTTTTGTCTGACCCCGGGATTGTTTGATGTTACGCTCTGGAGGGAGATTCACTGTTTTTCTGACTCTGGGAGAATGTGACGTGACGGTGTGGAGGGAACTTCACTCTGTGTCTGTCCCAGTAAGTCTGTGATGTGATGATTTGAAGGGATCTTCATACTGTGTCTGACCCGGGTAATGTGTGGAGGAAGATTCATTCTGTGTCTGGCCCCGGGAGTGTGTGATGGGACGGTGTGGAGGGATCTTCACTCTGTGTCTGACACCATTTGTGTGTGGTGGGACGTTATGGAGGGAGCTTCACTCTGTGTGTCTGACCCCGGGAGTGTGTGATGGGACGGGTGTGGAGGGAGATTCACTCTGTGTCTGACCCCGTGAGTGTGTGATGTGACGGTGTTGTGGGAGATTCACTCTGTGTGTCTGACCCCGGGAGTGTGTGATGGGATGGTGTAGAGGGATATTCACTCTGTGTGTCTGACCCCGGGAGTGTGTGATGGGACGGTGTGGAGGGAGATTCACTCAGTGTCTGTCCCGCGAGTTTGTTATGGGATGGTGTGGAGGGTGATTCACTCTCTGTCTTACCCTGGGAGTGTGTTATGAAAGGTGTGGAGGGAGATTCACTCTGTATCTCACAGCGGGAGTGTGTGATGGGACAGTGTGGAGGGAGATTCACTCTGTGTCTGACCCCGGGTGTGTGTGATGTGACGGTGCGGATGGAGATTCACTCTGTGTGTCTGACCCCGGGAGTGTGTGATGGGACGGTGTGGAGGGAGATTCACTCTGTGTCTGACCCCGGGAGTGTGTGATGGGACGATGTGGAGGGAGATTCACTCTGTGTCTGACCCCGGGAGTGTGTGATGTGACCATGTAGGGGGAGCTTCACTCCGTGTTTGACTCCGGGAATTTGTGATGGGACGGTGTAGAGGGAGATTCACTCTGTGTGTCTGACCCCGGGAGTGTGTGATGGGATGGTGTGGAGGGAGATTCACTCACTGTCTGACCCCGGGAGTGTGTGATGGGATGGTGTGGAGGGAGATTCACTCTGTGTCTGACCCCGGGAGTGTGTGATGGGACGGTGTGGAGGGACAGTCGCTCTGTGTCTGACCCCGGGAGTGTGTGATGCGACGGTGTGGAGGGAGATTCACTCTGTGTTTGACCCCGGGAGTGTGTGATGGGACGGTGTGGAGGGAGATTCACTGTGTGTCCGACCCCGGGAGTGTGTGATGGGATAGTGTGGAGGGAGATTCACTCTCTGTCTGACCCCGGGAGTGTGTGACGGGACGGTGTGGAGGGAGATTCACTCTGTGTCTCTCACCCCGGGAGTGTGTGATGGGACGGTGTGCAGGGAGATTCACTCTGTCTGACCCCGGGAGTGTGTGATGGGACGATGTGGAGGGATATTCACTCAGTGTCTGACCCCAGAATTGTGTGATGGGACGGTGTGGACGGAGATTCACTCTGTGTGTCTGACCCCGGGAGTGTGTGATGGGACGGTGTGGAGGGAGATTCATTCTGTGTGTCTGACCCCGGGAGTGTGTGATGGGATGGTGTGAAGGGAGAGTCACCCTGTGTCCGACCCCGGGAGTCTGTGATGGGACAGTGTGGAGGGAGATTCACTCTGTGCCTGCACCCGGCTCTGTGTGATGGGAATTTGTGGAGGGAGATTCTCTCTGTGTCTGACCCCTTGCGTGTGTGATGGGACAGGTTGGAGGGAGATTCACTCTGTGTCTGAAACAGGGAGTGTGTGACGGGACGATGTGGAGAGAGATTTACTCTGTGTGTCTGACTCCGGGAGTGTGTGATGGGATGGTGTGGAGGGAGATTCACTCTGTGTCTGACCCCGGGAGTGTGTGATGGGCGGTGTGGTGGGAGATTCACTCTGTGTGTCTGACCCCGGGAGTGTGTGATGGGACGGTGTGGAGGGAGATTCACTCTGTGTGTCTGACCCCAGGAGTGTGTGATGGGATTGTGTGGAGTGAGTTTCACTCTGTGTCCGACCCCGGGAGTGTGTGATGGGACGGTGTGGAGCGTGATTCACTCTGTGTGTCTGACCCCGGGAGTGTGTGATGGGACGGTGTGGAGGGAGATTCACTCTGTGTCTGACCCCGGGGTTGTGTGATGGGTCGGTGTCTAGGGAGATTCACTCTGTGTCTGACCCCGGCAGTGTGTGATGGGACGGTGTGGAGGGAGATTCACTCTGTGTGTCTGACCCCGGGAGTGTGTGATGGGACGGTGTGGAGGGAGATTCACTCTGTGTCTGACCCCGTGAGTGTGTGATGTGACGGTGTTGTGGGAGATTCACTCTGTGTGTCTGACCCCGGGAGTGTGTGATGGGATGGTGTAGAGGGATATTCACTCTGTGTGTCTGACCCCGGGAGTGTGTGATGGGACGGTGTGGAGGGAGATTCACTCAGTGTCTGTCCCGCGAGTTTGTTATGGGATGGTGTGGAGGGTGATTCACTCTCTGTCTTACCCTGGGAGTGTGTTATGAAAGGTGTGGAGGGAGATTCACTCTGTATCTCACAGCGGGAGTGTGTGATGGGACAGTGTGGAGGGAGATTCACTCTGTGTCTGACCCCGGGTGTGTGTGATGTGACGGTGCGGATGGAGATTCACTCTGTGTGTCTGACCCCGGGAGTGTGTGATGGGACGGTGTGGTGGGAGATTCACTCTGTGTCTGACCCCGGGAGTGTGTGATGGGACGATGTGGAGGGAGATTCACTCTGTGTCTGACCCCGGGAGTGTGTGATGTGACCGTGTAGGGGGAGCTTCACTCCGTGTTTGACTCCGGGAATTTGTGATGGGACGGTGTAGAGGGAGATTCACTCTGTGTGTCTGACCCCGGGAGTGTGTGATGGGATGGTGTGGAGGGAGATTCACTCACTGTCTGACCCCGGGAGTGTGTGATGGGACGGTGTGGAGGGACAGTCGCTCTGTGTCTGACCCCGGGAGTGTGTGATGCGACGGTGTGGAGGGAGATTCACTCTGTGTTTGACCCCGGGTGTGTGTGATGGGACGGTGTGGAGGGAGATTCACTGTGTGTCCGACCCCGGGAGTGTGTGATGGGATGGTGTGGAGGGAGATTCACTCTCTGTCTGACCCCGGGAGTGTGTGACGGGACGGTGTGGAGGGAGATTCACTCTGTGTGTCTCACCCCGGGAGTGTGTGATGGGACGGTGTGCAGGGAGATTCACTCTGTCTGACCCCGGGAGTGTGTGATGGGACGATGTGGAGGGATATTCACTCAGTGTCTGACCCCAGAATTGTGTGATGGGACGGTGTGGACGGAGATTCACTCTGTGTGTCTGACCCCGGGAGTGTGTGATGGGACGGTGTGGAGGGAGATTCATTCTGTGTGTCTGACCCCGGGAGTGTGTGATGGGATGGTGTGAAGGGAGAGTCACCCTGTGTCCGACCCCGGGAGTCTGTGATGGGACAGTGTGGAGGGAGATTCACTCTGTGCCTGCACCCGGCTCTGTGTGATGGGAATTTGTGGAGGGAGATTCTCTCTGTGTCTGACCCCTTGCGTGTGTGATGGGACAGGTTGGAGGGAGATTCACTCTGTGTCTGAAACAGGGAGTGTGTGACGGGACGATGTGGAGAGAGATTTACTCTGTGTGTCTGACTCCGGGAGTGTGTGATGGGATGGTGTGGAGGGAGATTCACTCTGTGTCTGACCCCGGGAGTGTGTGATGGGCGGTGTGGTGGGAGATTCACTCTGTGTGTCTGACCCCGGGAGAGTGTGATGGGACGGTGTGGAGGGAGATTCACTCTGTGTCTGACCCCGGGAGTGTGTGATGGGACGGTGTGGAGGGAGATTCACTCTGTGTGTCTGACCCCGGGAGTGTGTGATGGGACGGTGTGGAGGGAGATTCACTCTGTGTCTGACCCCGTGAGTGTGTGATGTGACGGTGTTGTGGGAGATTCACTCTGTGTGTCTGACCCCGGGAGTGTGTGATGGGATGGTGTAGAGGGATATTCACTCTGTGTGTCTGACCCCGGGAGTGTGTGATGGGACGGTGTGGAGGGAGATTCACTCAGTGTCTGTCCCGCGAGTTTGTTATGGGATGGTGTGGAGGGTGATTCACTCTCTGTCTTACCCTGGGAGTGTGTTATGAAAGGTGTGGAGGGAGATTCACTCTGTATCTCACAGCGGGAGTGTGTGATGGGACAGTGTGGAGGGAGATTCACTCTGTGTCTGACCCCGGGTGTGTGTGATGTGACGGTGCGGATGGAGATTCACTCTGTGTGTCTGACCCCGGGAGTGTGTGATGGGACGGTGTGGTGGGAGATTCACTCTGTGTCTGACCCCGGGAGTGTGTGATGGGACGATGTGGAGGGAGATTCACTCTGTGTCTGACCCCGGGAGTGTGTGATGTGACCGTGTAGGGGGAGCTTCACTCCGTGTTTGACTCCGGGAATTTGTGATGGGACGGTGTAGAGGGAGATTCACTCTGTGTGTCTGACCCCGGGAGTGTGTGATGGGATGGTGTGGAGGGAGATTCACTCACTGTCTGACCCCGGGAGTGTGTGATGGGACGGTGTGGAGGGACAGTCGCTCTGTGTCTGACCCCGGGAGTGTGTGATGCGACGGTGTGGAGGGAGATTCACTCTGTGTTTGACCCCGGGTGTGTGTGATGGGACGGTGTGGAGGGAGATTCACTGTGTGTCCGACCCCGGGAGTGTGTGATGGGATGGTGTGGAGGGAGATTCACTCTCTGTCTGACCCCGGGAGTGTGTGACGGGACGGTGTGGAGGGAGATTCACTCTGTGTGTCTCACCCCGGGAGTGTGTGATGGGACGGTGTGCAGGGAGATTCACTCTGTCTGACCCCGGGAGTGTGTGATGGGACGATGTGGAGGGATATTCACTCAGTGTCTGACCCCAGAATTGTGTGATGGGACGGTGTGGACGGAGATTCACTCTGTGTGTCTGACCCCGGGAGTGTGTGATGGGACGGTGTGGAGGGAGATTCATTCTGTGTGTCTGACCCCGGGAGTGTGTGATGGGATGGTGTGAAGGGAGAGTCACCCTGTGTCCGACCCCGGGAGTCTGTGATGGGACAGTGTGGAGGGAGATTCACTCTGTGCCTGCACCCGGCTCTGTGTGATGGGAATTTGTGGAGGGAGATTCTCTCTGTGTCTGACCCCTTGCGTGTGTGATGGGACAGGTTGGAGGGAGATTCACTCTGTGTCTGAAACAGGGAGTGTGTGACGGGACGATGTGGAGAGAGATTTACTCTGTGTGTCTGACTCCGGGAGTGTGTGATGGGATGGTGTGGAGGGAGATTCACTCTGTGTCTGACCCCGGGAGTGTGTGATGGGCGGTGTGGTGGGAGATTCACTCTGTGTGTCTGACCCCGGGAGAGTGTGATGGGACGGTGTGGAGGGAGATTCACTCTGTGTCTGACCCCGGGAGTGTGTGATGGGACGGTGTGGAGGGAGATTCACTCTGTGTGTCTGACCCCAGGAGTGTGTGATGGGATTGTGTGGAGTGAGTTTCACTCTGTGTCCGACCCCGGGAGTGTGTGATGGGACGGTGTGGAGGGTGATTCACTCTGTGTGTCTGACCCCGGGAGTGTGTGATGGGACGGTGTGGAGGGAGATTCTCTCTGTGTCTGACCCCTTGCGTGTGTGATGGGACAGGTTCGAGGGAGATTCACTCTGTGTCTGAAACAGGGAGTGTGTGACGGGACGATGTGGAGAGAGATTTACTCTGTGTGTCTGACTCCGGGAGTGTGTGATGGGATGGTGTGGAGGGAGATTCACTCTGTGTCTGACCCCGGGAGTGTGTGATGGGCGGTGTGGTGGGAGATTCACTCTGTGTGTCTGACCCCGGGAGTGTGTGATGGGACGGTGTGGAGGGAGATTCACTCTGTGTGTCTGACCCCAGGAGTGTGTGATGGGATTGTGTGGAGTGAGTTTCACTCTGTGTCCGACCCCGGGAGTGTGTGATGGGACGGTGTGGAGGGTGATTCACTCTGTGTGTCTGACCCCGGGAGTGTGTGATGGGACGGTGTGGAGGGAGATTCACTCTGTGTCTGACCCCGGGGTTGTGTGATGGGTCGGTGTCTAGGGAGATTCACTCTGTGTCTGACCCCGGCAGTGTGTGATGGGACGGTGTGGAGGGAGATTCACTCTGTGTGTCTGACCCCGGGAGTGTGTGATGGGACGGTGTGGAGGGAGATTCACTCTGTGTCTGATCCCGGGAGTGTGTGATGGGACGGTGTGGAGGGAGATTCACTCTGTGTCTGACCCCGGGAGTGTGTGATGGGACGGTGTGGAGGGAGATTCACTCTGTGTGTCTCACCCCGGGAGTGTGTGATGGGACGGTGTGCAGGGAGATTCACTCTGTCTGACCCCGGGAGTGTGTGATGGGACGATGTGGAGGGATATTCACTCAGTGTCTGACCCCAGAATTGTGTGATGGGACGGTGTGGACGGAGATTCACTCTGTGTGTCTGACCCCGGGAGTGTGTGATGGGACGGTGTGGAGGGAGATTCATTCTGTGTGTCTGACCCCGGGAGTGTGTGATGGGATGGTGTGAAGGGAGAGTCACCCTGTGTCCGACCCCGGGAGTCTGTGATGGGACAGTGTGGAGGGAGATTCACTCTGTGCCTGCACCCGGCTCTGTGTGATGGGACGGTGTGGAGGGAGATTCTCTCTGTGTCTGACCCCTTGCGTGTGTGATGGGACAGGTTGGAGGGAGATTCACTCTGTGTCTGAAACAGGGAGTGTGTGACGGGACGATGTGGAGAGAGATTTACTCTGTGTGTCTGACTCCGGGAGTGTGTGATGGGATGGTGTGGAGGGAGATTCACTCTGTGTCTGACCCCGGGAGTGTGTGATGGGCGGTGTGGTGGGAGATTCACTCTGTGTGTCTGACCCCGGGAGTGTGTGATGGGACGGTGTGGAGGGAGATTCACTCTGTGTTTCTGACCCCAAGAGTGTGTGATGGGATTGTGTGGAGTGAGTTTCACTCTGTGTCCGACCCCGGGAGTGTGTGATGGGACGGTGTGGAGGGTGATTCACTCTGTGTGTCTGACCCCGGGAGTGTGTGATGGGACGGTGTGGAGGGAGATTCACTCTGTGTCTGACCCCGGGGTTGTGTGATGGGTCGGTGTCTAGGGAGATTCACTCTGTGTCTGACCCCGGCAGTGTGTGATGGGACGGTGTGGAAGGAGATTCACTCTGTGTGTCTGACCCCGGGAGTGTGTGATGGGACGGTGTGGAGGGAGATTCACTCTGTGTCTGATCCCGGGAGTGTGTGATGGGACGGTGTGGAGGGAGATTCACTCTGTGTCTGACCCCGGGAGTGTGTGATGGGACGGTGTGGAGGGAGATTCACTCTGTGTGTCTCACCCCGGGAGTGTGTGATGGGACGGTGTGCAGGGAGATTCACTCTGTCTGACCCCGGGAGTGTGTGATGGGACGATGTGGAGGGATATTCACTCAGTGTCTGACCCCAGAATTGTGTGATGGGACGGTGTGGACGGAGATTCACTCTGTGTGTCTGACCCCGGGAGTGTGTGATGGGACGGTGTGGAGGGAGATTCATTCTGTGTGTCTGACCCCGGGAGTGTGTGATGGGATGGTGTGAAGGGAGAGTCACCCTGTGTCCGACCCCGGGAGTCTGTGATGGGACAGTGTGGAGGGAGATTCACTCTGTGCCTGCACCCGGCTCTGTGTGATGGGAATTTGTGGAGGGAGATTCTCTCTGTGTCTGACCCCTTGCGTGTGTGATGGGACAGGTTGGAGGGAGATTCACTCTGTGTCTGAAACAGGGAGTGTGTGACGGGACGATGTGGAGAGAGATTTACTCTGTGTGTCTGACTCCGGGAGTGTGTGATGGGATGGTGTGGAGGGAGATTCACTCTGTGTCTGACCCCGGGAGTGTGTGATGGGACGGTGTGGTGGGAGATTCACTCTGTGTGTCTGACCCCGGGAGTGTGTGATGGGACGGTGTGGAGGGAGATTCACTCTGTGTGTCTGACCCCAGGAGTGTGTGATGGGATTGTGTGGAGTGAGTTTCACTCTGTGTCCGACCCCGGGAGTGTGTGATGGGACGGTGTGGAGGGTGATTCACTCTTTGTGTCTGACCCCGGGAGTGTGTGATGGGACGGTGTGGAGGGAGATTCACTCTGTGTCTGACCCCGGGGTTGTGTGATGGGACGGTGTCTAGGGAGATTCGCTCTGTGTCTGACCCCGGCAGTGTGTGATGGGACGGTGTGTAGGGAGATTCACTCTGTGTGTCTGACCCCGGGAGTGTGTGATGGGACGGTGTGGAGGGAGATTCACTCTGTGTCTGATCCCGGGAGTGTGTGACGGGACGGTGTGGAGGGAGATTCACTCTGTGTGTCTCACCCCGGGAGTGTGTGATGGGACGGTGTGCAGGGAGATTCACTCTGTCTGACCCCGGGAGTGTGTGATGGGACGATGTGGAGGGATATTCACTCAGTGTCTGACCCCAGAATTGTGTGATGGGACGGTGTGGACGGAGATTCACTCTGTGTGTCTGACCCCGGGAGTGTGTGATGGGACGGTGTGGAGGGAGATTCATTCTGTGTGTCTGACCCCGGGAGTGTGTGATGGGATGGTGTGAAGGGAGAGTCACCCTGTGTCCGACCCCGGGAGTCTGTGATGGGACAGTGTGGAGGGAGATTCACTCTGTGCCTGCACCCGGCTCTGTGTGATGGGACGGTGTGGAGGGAGATTCTCTCTGTGTCTGACCCCTTGCGTGTGTGATGGGACAGGTTGGAGGGAGATTCACTCTGTGTCTGAAACAGGGAGTGTGTGACGGGACGATGTGGAGAGAGATTTACTCTGTGTGTCTGACTCCGGGAGTGTGTGATGGGATGGTGTGGAGGGAGATTCACTCTGTGTCTGACCCCGGGAGTGTGTGATGGGCGGTGTGGTGGGAGATTCACTCTGTGTGTCTGACCCCGGGAGTGTGTGATGGGACGGTGTGGAGGGAGATTCACTCTGTGTGTCTGACCCCAGGAGTGTGTGATGGGATTGTGTGGAGTGAGTTTCACTCTGTGTCCGACCTCGGGAGTGTGTGATGGGACGGTGTGGAGGGTGATTCACTCTGTGTGTCTGACCCCGGGAGTGTGTGATGGGACAGTGTGGAGGGAGATTCACTCTGTGTCTGACCCCGGGGTTGTGTGATGGGTCGGTGTCTAGGGAGATTCACTCTGTGTCTGACCCCGGCAGTGTGTGATGGGACGGTGTGGAGGGAGATTCACTCTGTGTGTCTGACCCCGGGAGTGTGTGATGGGACGGTGTGGAGGGAGATTCACTCTGTGTCTGATCCCGGGAGTGTGTGATGGGACGGTGTGGAGGGAGATTCACTCTGTGTCTGACCCCGGGAGTGTGTGATGGGACGGTGTGGAGGGAGATTCACTCTGTGTGTCTCACCCCGGGAGTGTGTGATGGGACGGTGTGCAGGGAGATTCACTCTGTCTGACCCCGGGAGTGTGTGATGGGACGATGTGGAGGGATATTCACTCAGTGTCTGACCCCAGAATTGTGTGATGGGACGGTGTGGACGGAGATTCACTCTGTGTGTCTGACCCCGGGAGTGTGTGATGGGACGGTGTGGAGGGAGATTCATTCTGTGTGTCTGACCCCGGGAGTGTGTGATGGGATGGTGTGAAGGGAGAGTCACCCTGTGTCCGACCCCGGGAGTCTGTGATGGGACAGTGTGGAGGGAGATTCACTCTGTGCCTGCACCCGGCTCTGTGTGATGGGAATTTGTGGAGGGAGATTCTCTCTGTGTCTGACCCCTTGCGTGTGTGATGGGACAGGTTGGAGGGAGATTCACTCTGTGTCTGAAACAGGGAGTGTGTGACGGGACGATGTGGAGAGAGATTTACTCTGTGTGTCTGACTCCGGGAGTGTGTGATGGGATGGTGTGGAGGGAGATTCACTCTGTGTCTGACCCCGGGAGTGTGTGATGGGACGGTGTGGTGGGAGATTCACTCTGTGTGTCTGACCCCGGGAGTGTGTGATGGGACGGTGTGGAGGGAGATTCACTCTGTGTGTCTGACCCCAGGAGTGTGTGATGGGATTGTGTGGAGTGAGTTTCACTCTGTGTCCGACCCCGGGAGTGTGTGATGGGACGGTGTGGAGGGTGATTCACTCTTTGTGTCTGACCCCGGGAGTGTGTGATGGGACGGTGTGGAGGGAGATTCACTCTGTGTCTGACCCCGGGGTTGTGTGATGGGACGGTGTCTAGGGAGATTCGCTCTGTGTCTGACCCCGGCAGTGTGTGATGGGACGGTGTGTAGGGAGATTCACTCTGTGTGTCTGACCCCGGGAGTGTGTGATGGGACGGTGTGGAGGGAGATTCACTCTGTGTCTGACCCCGGGAGTGTGTGATGGGACGGTGTGGAGGGAGATTCACTCTGTGTCTGACCCCGGGAGTGTGTGATGGGACGGTGTGGAGGGAGATTCACACTGTGTGTCTGACCCCGGGAGTGTGTGATGGGACGGTGTGGAGGGAGATTCACTCTGTGTCTGACCCCGGGAGTGTGTGATGGGACGGTGTGGAGGGAGATTCACTCTGTGTGTCTGACCCTGGGAGTGTGTGATGGGACGGTGTGGAGGGAGATTCACTCTGTGTGTCTGACCCCGGGCGTGTGTGATGGGATTGTGTGGAGGAAGATTCACTCTGTGTCTGACCCCGGGAGTGTGTGATGGGATGGTGTGGAGGGAGATTCACTCTGTGTCTGACCCCGGGTGTGTGTGGTGGGACGGTGTGGAGGTAGATTCATTCTGTGTGTCTGACCCCGTGAGTGTGTGATGGGATGGTGTGAAGGGAGAGTCACTCTGTATCCGACCCCGGGAGTCTGTGATGGGACAGTGTGGAGGGACATTCACTCTGTGCCTGCACCCGGCTCTGTGTGAAGGGAATTTGTGGAGGGAGATTCTCTCTGTGTCTGACCCCTTGCGTGTGTGATGGGACAGGTTGGAGGGAGATTCACTCTATGTCTGAAACAGGGAGTGTGTGACGGGACGATGTGGAGAGAGATTTACTCTGTGTGTCTGACCCCGGGAGTGTGTGATGGGACGGTGCGGATGGAGATTCACTCTGCGTGTCTGACCCTGGGAGTGTGTAATGGGACGGTGCGGAGGGAGATTCACTCTGTGTCTGATCCCGGGATTGTGTGATGGGACGGGTGTGGAGGGAGATTCACTCTGTGTCTGACCCCGTGAGTGTGTGATGTGACGGTGTTGTGGGAGATTCACTCTGTGTGTCTGACCCCGGGAGTGTGTGATGGGATGGTGTAGAGGGTGATTCACTCTGTGTGTCTGACCCCGGGAGTGTGTGATGGGACGGTGTGGAGGGAGATTCACTCAGTGTCTGTCCCGCGAGTTTGTTATGGGATGGTGTGGAGGGTGATTCACTCTCTGTCTTACCCTGGGAGTGTGTTATGAAAGGTGTGGAGGGAGATTCACTCTGTATCTCACAGCGGGAGTGTGTGATGGGACAGTGTGGAGGGAGATTCACTCTGTGTCTGACCCCGGGAGTGTGTGATGGTACGCTGTGGAGGGAGATTCACTCTGTGTCTGACCCCGGGAGTGTGTGATGTGACCATGTAGGGGGAGCTTCACTCCGTGTTTGACTCTGGGAATTTGTGATGGGACGGTGTAGAGGGAGATTCACTCTGTGTGTCTGACCCCGGGAGTGTGTGATGGGATGGTGTGGAGGGAGATTCACTCACTGTCTGACCCCGGAAGTGTGTGATGGGATGGTGTGGAGGGAGATTCACTCTGTGTCTGACCCCGGGAGTGTGTGATGGGACGGTGTGGAGGGACAGTCGTTCTGTGTCTGACCCCGGGAGTGTGTGATGGGACGGTGTGGAGGGACAGTCGCTCTGTGTCTGACCCCGGGAGTGTGTGATGCGACGGTGTGGAGGGAGATTCACTCTGTGTCTGACCGCGGGAGTGTGTGATGGGACGGTGTGGAGGGAGATTCACTGTGTGTCCGACCCCGGGAGTGTGTGATGGGATGGTGTGGAGGGAGATTCACTCTGTGTCTGACCCCGGGAGTGTGTGATGGGACGGTGTGGAGGTAGATTCATTCTGTGTGTCTGACCCCGTGAGTGTGTGATGGGATGGTGTGAAGGGAGAGTCACTCTGTATCCGACCCCGGGAGTCTGTGATGGGACAGTGTGGAGGGACATTCACTCTGTGCCTGCACCCGGCTCTGTGTGAAGGGAATTTGTGGAGGGAGATTCTCTCTGTGTCTGACCCCTTGCGTGTGTGATGGGACAGGTTGGAGGGAGATTCACTCTATGTCTGAAACAGGGAGTGTGTGACGGGACGATGTGGAGAGAGATTTACTCTGTGTGTCTGACCCCGGGAGTGTGTGATGGGACGGTGCGGATGGAGATTCACTCTGCGTGTCTGACCCTGGGAGTGTGTAATGGGACGGTGCGGAGGGAGATTCACTCTGTGTGTCTGACCCCGGGAGTGTGTGATGGGACGGTGTGGAGGGAGATTCACTGTGTGTCTGACCCCGGGAGTGTGTGATGGGACGGTGTGGAGGGAGATTCACTCTGTGTCTGACCCCGGGGTTGTGTGATGGGACGGTGTGGAGGGAGATTCACTCTGTGTCTATCCCCGGGGAGTGTGTGATGGGACCGTGTGGAGGGAGATTCACTCTGTGTCTGACCCCGGGAGTGTGTGATGGGACGGTGTGGAGGGAGATTCACTCTGTGTCTGACCCTGGGGAGTGTGTGATGGGACGGTGTGGAGGGAGATTCACTCTGTGTCTGACCCCGGGGTGTGTGATTGGACTCTGTAGAGGGAGATTCACTTTTTGTCTGACCCCGGGATTGTTTGATGTTACGCTCTGGAGGGAGATTCACTGTTTTTCTGACTCTGGGAGAATGTGACGTGACGGTGTGGAGGGAACTTCACTCTGTGTCTGTCCCAGTAAGTCTGTGATGTGATGATTTGAAGGGATCTTCATACTGTGTCTGACCCGGGTAATGTGTGGAGGAAGATTCATTCTGTGTCTGGCCCCGGGAGTGTGTGATGGGACGGTGTGGAGGGATCTTCACTCTGTGTCTGACACCATTTGTGTGTGGTGGGACGTTATGGAGGGAGCTTCACTCTGTGTGTCTGACCCTGGGAGTGTGTGATGGGACGGTGTGGAGGGAGGTTAACTCTGTGTCTGATCCCGGGATTGTGTGATGGGACGGGTGTGGAGGGAGATTCACTCTGTGTCTGACCCCGTGAGTGTGTGATGTGACGGTGTTGTGGGAGATTCACTCTGTGTGTCTGACCCCGGGAGTGTGTGATGGGATGGTGTAGAGGGATATTCACTCTGTGTGTCTGACTCCGGGAGTGTAAGATGGGACGGTGTGGAGGGAGATTCACTCAGTGTCTGTCCCGCGAGTTAGTTATGGGATGGTGTGGAGGGTGATTCACTCTCTGTCTTACCCTGGGAGTGTGTTATGAAAGGTGTGGAGGGAGATTCACTCTGTATCTCACAGCGGGAGTGTGTGATGGGACAGTGTGGAGGGAGATTCACTCTGTGTCTGACCCCGGGTGTGTGTGATGTGACGGTGCGGATGGAGATTCACTCTGTGTGTCTGACCCCGGGAGTGTGTGATGGGACGGTGTGGAGGGAGATTCACTTTGTGTCTGACCCCGGGAGTGTGTGATGGGACGATGTGGAGGGAGATTCACTCTGTGTCTGACCCCGGGAGTGTGTGATGTGACCATGTAGGGGGAGCTTCACTCCGTGTTTGACTCCGGGAATTTGTGATGGGACGGTGTAGAGGGAGATTCACTCTGTGTGTCTGACCCCGGGAGTGTGTGATGGGATGGTGTGGAGGGAGATTCACTCACTGTCTGACCCCGGGAGTCTGTGATGGGACAGTGTGGAGGGAGATTCACTCTGTGCCTGCACCCGGCTCTGTGTGATGGGAATTTGTGGAGGGAGATTCTCTCTGTGTCTGACCCCTTGCGTGTGTGATGGGACAGGTTGGAGGGAGATTCACTCTGTGTCTGAAACAGGGAGTGTGTGACGGGACGATGTGGAGAGAGATTTACTCTGTGTGTCTGACTCCGGGAGTGTGTGATGGGATGGTGTGGAGGGAGATTCACTCTGTGTCTCACCCCGGGAATGTGTGATGGGACGGTGTGAAGGGAGAGTCACTCTGTCCCTGACCCCGGGAGTGTGTGATGGGACGGTGTGGAGGGAAATTCACTCTGTGTCTTAGCCCGGGAGTGTTTGATGTGATTGTGTGGAGGGAGATTCACTTTTTGTCTGACCCCGGGAGTGTGTGATGGGACGGTGCGGAGGGAGATTCACTCTGTGTGTCTGACCCCAGGAGTGTGTGATGGGATTGTGTGGAGTGAGTTTCACTCTGTGTCCGACCCCGGGAGTGTGTGATGCGACGGTGTGGAGGGAGATTCACTCTGTGTCTGACCCCGGGGTTGTGTGATTGGACGGTGTGGAGGGAGATTCACTCTGTGTCTGACCCCGGGTGTGTGTGATGGGATGGTGTGGAGGAAGATTCACTCTGTGTCTGACCCCGGGAGTGTGTGATGGGATAGTGTGGAGGGAGATTCACTCTGTGTCTGACCCCGGGTGTGTGTGGTGGGACGGTGTGGAGGTAGATTCATTCTGTGTGTCTGACCCCGTGAGTGTGTGATGGGATGGTGTGAAGGGAGAGTCACTCTGTATCCGACCCCGGGAGTCTGTGATGGGACAGTGTGGAGGGACATTCACTCTGTGCCTGCACCCGGCTCTGTGTGAAGGGAATTTGTGGAGGGAGATTCTCTCTGTGTCTGACCCCTTGCGTGTGTGATGGGACAGGTTGGAGGGAGATTCACTCTATGTCTGAAACAGGGAGTGTGTGACGGGACGATGTGGAGAGAGATTTACTCTGTGTGTCTGACCCCGGGAGTGTGTGATGGGACGGTGCGGATGGAGATTCACTCTGCGTGTCTGACCCTGGGAGTGTGTAATGGGACGGTGCGGAGGGAGATTCACTCTGTGTGTCTGACCCCGGGAGTGTGTGATGGGACGGTGTGGAGGGAGATTCACTCTGTGTCTGACCCCGGGAGTGTGTGATGGGACGGTGTGGAGGGAGATTCACTCTGTGTCTGACCCCGGGAGTGTGTGATTGGACTCTGTAGAGGGAGATTCACTTTTTGTCTGACCCCGGGATTGTTTGATGTTACGCTCTGGAGGGAGATTCACTGTTTTTCTGACTCTGGGAGAATGTGACGTGACGGTGTGGAGGGAACTTCACTCTGTGTCTGTCCCAGTAAGTCTGTGATGTGATGATTTGAAGGGATCTTCATACTGTGTCTGACCCGGGTAATGTGTGGAGGAAGATTCATTCTGTGTCTGGCCCCGGGAGTGTGTGATGGGACGGTGTGGAGGGATCTTCACTCTGTGTCTGACACCATTTGTGTGTGATGGGACGTTATGGAGGGAGCTTCACTCTGTGTGGCTGACCCTGGGAGTGTGTGATGGGACGGTGTGGAGGGAGGTTAACTCTGTGTCTGATCCCGGGATTGTGTGATGGGACGGGTGTGGAGGGAGATTCACTCTGTGTCTGACCCCGTGAGTGTGTGATGTGACGGTGTTGTGGGAGATTCACTCTGTGTGTCTGACCCCGGGAGTGTGTGATGGGATGGTGTAGAGGGTGATTCACTCTGTGTGTCTGACCCCGGGAGTGTGTGATGGGACGGTGTGGAGGGAGATTCACTCAGTGTCTGTCCCGCGAGTTTGTTATGGGATGGTGTGGAGGGTGATTCACTCTCTGTCTTACCCTGGGAGTGTGTTATGAAAGGTGTGGAGGGAGATTCACTCTGTATCTCACAGCGGGAGTGTGTGATGGGACAGTGTGGAGGGAGATTCACTCTGTGTCTGACCCCGGGAGTGTGTGATGGGACGATGTGGAGGGAGATTCACTCTGTGTCTGACCCCGGGAGTGTGTGATGTGACCATGTAGGGGGAGCTTCACTCCGTGTTTGACTCTGGGAATTTGTGATGGGACGGTGTAGAGGGAGATTCACTCTGTGTGTCTGACCCCGGGAGTGTGTGATGGGATGGTGTGGAGGGAGATTCACTCACTGTCTGACCCCGGGAGTGTGTGATGGGATGGTGTGGAGGGAGATTCACTCTGTGTCTGACCCCGGGAGTGTGTGATGGGACGGTGTGGAGGGACAGTCGCTCTGTGTCTGACCCCGGGAGTGTGTGATGCGACGGTGTGGAGGGAGATTCACTCTGTGTTTGACCCCGGGAGTGTGTGATGGGACGGTGTGGAGGGAGATTCACTGTGTGTCCGACCCCGGGAGTGTGTGATGGGATGGTGTGGAGGGAGATTCACTCTGTGTCTGACCCCGGGTGTGTGTGGTGGGACGGTGTGGAGGTAGATTCATTCTGTGTGTCTGACCCCGTGAGTGTGTGATGGGATGGTGTGAAGGGAGAGTCACTCTGTATCCGACCCCGGGAGTCTGTGATGGGACAGTGTGGAGGGACATTCACTCTGTGCCTGCACCCGGCTCTGTGTGAAGGGAATTTGTGGAGGGAGATTCTCTCTGTGTCTGACCCCTTGCGTGTGTGATGGGACAGGTTGGAGGGAGATTCACTCTATGTCTGAAACAGGGAGTGTGTGACGGGACGATGTGGAGAGAGATTTACTCTGTGTGTCTGACCCCGGGAGTGTGTGATGGGACGGTGCGGATGGAGATTCACTCTGCGTGTCTGACCCTGGGAGTGTGTAATGGGACGGTGCGGAGGGAGATTCACTCTGTGTGTCTGACCCCGGGAGTGTGTGATGGGACGGTGTGGAGGGAGATTCACTGTGTGTCTGACCCCGGGAGTGTGTGATGGGACGGTGTGGAGGGAGATTCACTCTGTGTCTGACCCCGGGGTTGTGTGATGGGACGGTGTGGAGGGAGATTCACTCTGTGTCTATCCCCGGGGAGTGTGTGATGGGACCGTGTGGAGGGAGATTCACTCTGTGTCTGACCCCGGGAGTGTGTGATGGGACGGTGTGGAGGGAGATTCACTCTGTGTCTGACCCTGGGGAGTGTGTGATGGGACGGTGTGGAGGGAGATTCACTCTGTGTCTGACCCCGGGGTGTGTGATTGGACTCTGTAGAGGGAGATTCACTTTTTGTCTGACCCCGGGATTGTTTGATGTTACGCTCTGGAGGGAGATTCACTGTTTTTCTGACTCTGGGAGAATGTGACGTGACGGTGTGGAGGGAACTTCACTCTGTGTCTGTCCCAGTAAGTCTGTGATGTGATGATTTGAAGGGATCTTCATACTGTGTCTGACCCGGGTAATGTGTGGAGGAAGATTCATTCTGTGTCTGGCCCCGGGAGTGTGTGATGGGACGGTGTGGAGGGATCTTCACTCTGTGTCTGACACCATTTGTGTGTGGTGGGACGTTATGGAGGGAGCTTCACTCTGTGTGTCTGACCCCGGGAGTGTGTGATGGGACGGGTGTGGAGGGAGATTCACTCTGTGTCTGACCCCGTGAGTGTGTGATGTGACGGTGTTGTGGGAGATTCACTCTGTGTGTCTGACCCCGGGAGTGTGTGATGGGATGGTGTAGAGGGATATTCACTCTGTGTGTCTGACCCCGGGAGTGTGTGATGGGACGGTGTGGAGGGAGATTCACTCAGTGTCTGTCCCGCGAGTTTGTTATGGGATGGTGTGGAGGGTGATTCACTCTCTGTCTTACCCTGGGAGTGTGTTATGAAAGGTGTGGAGGGAGATTCACTCTGTATCTCACAGCGGGAGTGTGTGATGGGACAGTGTGGAGGGAGATTCACTCTGTGTCTGACCCCGGGTGTGTGTGATGTGACGGTGCGGATGGAGATTCACTCTGTGTGTCTGACCCCGGGAGTGTGTGATGGGACGGTGTGGAGGGAGATTCACTCTGTGTCTGACCCCGGGAGTGTGTGATGGGACGATGTGGAGGGAGATTCACTCTGTGTCTGACCCCGGGAGTGTGTGATGTGACCATGTAGGGGGAGCTTCACTCCGTGTTTGACTCCGGGAATTTGTGATGGGACGGTGTAGAGGGAGATTCACTCTGTGTGTCTGACCCCGGGAGTGTGTGATGGGATGGTGTGGAGGGAGATTCACTCACTGTCTGACCCCGGGAGTGTGTGATGGGATGGTGTGGAGGGAGATTCACTCTGTGTCTGACCCCGGGAGTGTGTGATGGGACGGTGTGGAGGGACAGTCGCTCTGTGTCTGACCCCGGGAGTGTGTGATGCGACGGTGTGGAGGGAGATTCACTCTGTGTTTGACCCCGGGAGTGTGTGATGGGACGGTGTGGAGGGAGATTCACTGTGTGTCCGACCCCGGGAGTGTGTGATGGGATAGTGTGGAGGGAGATTCACTCTCTGTCTGACCCCGGGAGTGTGTGACGGGACGGTGTGGAGGGAGATTCACTCTGTGTCTCTCACCCCGGGAGTGTGTGATGGGACGGTGTGCAGGGAGATTCACTCTGTCTGACCCCGGGAGTGTGTGATGGGACGATGTGGAGGGATATTCACTCAGTGTCTGACCCCAGAATTGTGTGATGGGACGGTGTGGACGGAGATTCACTCTGTGTGTCTGACCCCGGGAGTGTGTGATGGGACGGTGTGGAGGGAGATTCATTCTGTGTGTCTGACCCCGGGAGTGTGTGATGGGATGGTGTGAAGGGAGAGTCACCCTGTGTCCGACCCCGGGAGTCTGTGATGGGACAGTGTGGAGGGAGATTCACTCTGTGCCTGCACCCGGCTCTGTGTGATGGGAATTTGTGGAGGGAGATTCTCTCTGTGTCTGACCCCTTGCGTGTGTGATGGGACAGGTTGGAGGGAGATTCACTCTGTGTCTGAAACAGGGAGTGTGTGACGGGACGATGTGGAGAGAGATTTACTCTGTGTGTCTGACTCCGGGAGTGTGTGATGGGATGGTGTGGAGGGAGATTCACTCTGTGTCTGACCCCGGGAGTGTGTGATGGGCGGTGTGGTGGGAGATTCACTCTGTGTGTCTGACCCCGGGAGTGTGTGATGGGACGGTGTGGAGGGAGATTCACTCTGTGTGTCTGACCCCAGGAGTGTGTGATGGGATTGTGTGGAGTGAGTTTCACTCTGTGTCCGACCCCGGGAGTGTGTGATGGGACGGTGTGGAGCGTGATTCACTCTGTGTGTCTGACCCCGGGAGTGTGTGATGGGACGGTGTGGAGGGAGATTCACTCTGTGTCTGACCCCGGGGTTGTGTGATGGGTCGGTGTCTAGGGAGATTCACTCTGTGTCTGACCCCGGCAGTGTGTGATGGGACGGTGTGGAGGGAGATTCACTCTGTGTGTCTGACCCCGGGAGTGTGTGATGGGACGGTGTGGAGGGAGATTCACTCTGTGTCTGACCCCGTGAGTGTGTGATGTGACGGTGTTGTGGGAGATTCACTCTGTGTGTCTGACCCCGGGAGTGTGTGATGGGATGGTGTAGAGGGATATTCACTCTGTGTGTCTGACCCCGGGAGTGTGTGATGGGACGGTGTGGAGGGAGATTCACTCAGTGTCTGTCCCGCGAGTTTGTTATGGGATGGTGTGGAGGGTGATTCACTCTCTGTCTTACCCTGGGAGTGTGTTATGAAAGGTGTGGAGGGAGATTCACTCTGTATCTCACAGCGGGAGTGTGTGATGGGACAGTGTGGAGGGAGATTCACTCTGTGTCTGACCCCGGGTGTGTGTGATGTGACGGTGCGGATGGAGATTCACTCTGTGTGTCTGACCCCGGGAGTGTGTGATGGGACGGTGTGGTGGGAGATTCACTCTGTGTCTGACCCCGGGAGTGTGTGATGGGACGATGTGGAGGGAGATTCACTCTGTGTCTGACCCCGGGAGTGTGTGATGTGACCGTGTAGGGGGAGCTTCACTCCGTGTTTGACTCCGGGAATTTGTGATGGGACGGTGTAGAGGGAGATTCACTCTGTGTGTCTGACCCCGGGAGTGTGTGATGGGATGGTGTGGAGGGAGATTCACTCACTGTCTGACCCCGGGAGTGTGTGATGGGACGGTGTGGAGGGACAGTCGCTCTGTGTCTGACCCCGGGAGTGTGTGATGCGACGGTGTGGAGGGAGATTCACTCTGTGTTTGACCCCGGGTGTGTGTGATGGGACGGTGTGGAGGGAGATTCACTGTGTGTCCGACCCCGGGAGTGTGTGATGGGATGGTGTGGAGGGAGATTCACTCTCTGTCTGACCCCGGGAGTGTGTGACGGGACGGTGTGGAGGGAGATTCACTCTGTGTGTCTCACCCCGGGAGTGTGTGATGGGACGGTGTGCAGGGAGATTCACTCTGTCTGACCCCGGGAGTGTGTGATGGGACGATGTGGAGGGATATTCACTCAGTGTCTGACCCCAGAATTGTGTGATGGGACGGTGTGGACGGAGATTCACTCTGTGTGTCTGACCCCGGGAGTGTGTGATGGGACGGTGTGGAGGGAGATTCATTCTGTGTGTCTGACCCCGGGAGTGTGTGATGGGATGGTGTGACGGGAGAGTCACCCTGTGTCCGACCCCGGGAGTCTGTGATGGGACAGTGTGGAGGGAGATTCACTCTGTGCCTGCACCCGGCTCTGTGTGATGGGAATTTGTGGAGGGAGATTCTCTCTGTGTCTGACCCCTTGCGTGTGTGATGGGACAGGTTGGAGGGAGATTCACTCTGTGTCTGAAACAGGGAGTGTGTGACGGGACGATGTGGAGAGAGATTTACTCTGTGTGTCTGACTCCGGGAGTGTGTGATGGGATGGTGTGGAGGGAGATTCACTCTGTGTCTGACCCCGGGAGTGTGTGATGGGCGGTGTGGTGGGAGATTCACTCTGTGTGTCTGACCCCGGGAGAGTGTGATGGGACGGTGTGGAGGGAGATTCACTCTGTGTCTGACCCCGGGAGTGTGTGATGGGACGGTGTGGAGGGAGATTCACTCTGTGTGTCTGACCCCGGGAGTGTGTGATGGGACGGTGTGGAGGGAGATTCACTCTGTGTCTGACCCCGTGAGTGTGTGATGTGACGGTGTTGTGGGAGATTCACTCTGTGTGTCTGACCCCGGGAGTGTGTGATGGGATGGTGTAGAGGGATATTCACTCTGTGTGTCTGACCCCGGGAGTGTGTGATGGGACGGTGTGGAGGGAGATTCACTCAGTGTCTGTCCCGCGAGTTTGTTATGGGATGGTGTGGAGGGTGATTCACTCTCTGTCTTACCCTGGGAGTGTGTTATGAAAGGTGTGGAGGGAGATTCACTCTGTATCTCACAGCGGGAGTGTGTGATGGGACAGTGTGGAGGGAGATTCACTCTGTGTCTGACCCCGGGTGTGTGTGATGTGACGGTGCGGATGGAGATTCACTCTGTGTGTCTGACCCCGGGAGTGTGTGATGGGACGGTGTGGTGGGAGATTCACTCTGTGTCTGACCCCGGGAGTGTGTGATGGGACGATGTGGAGGGAGATTCACTCTGTGTCTGACCCCGGGAGTGTGTGATGTGACCGTGTAGGGGGAGCTTCACTCCGTGTTTGACTCCGGGAATTTGTGATGGGACGGTGTAGAGGGAGATTCACTCTGTGTGTCTGACCCCGGGAGTGTGTGATGGGATGGTGTGGAGGGAGATTCACTCACTGTCTGACCCCGGGAGTGTGTGATGGGACGGTGTGGAGGGACAGTCGCTCTGTGTCTGACCCCGGGAGTGTGTGATGCGACGGTGTGGAGGGAGATTCACTCTGTGTTTGACCCCGGGTGTGTGTGATGGGACGGTGTGGAGGGAGATTCACTGTGTGTCCGACCCCGGGAGTGTGTGATGGGATGGTGTGGAGGGAGATTCACTCTCTGTCTGACCCCGGGAGTGTGTGACGGGACGGTGTGGAGGGAGATTCACTCTGTGTGTCTCACCCCGGGAGTGTGTGATGGGACGGTGTGCAGGGAGATTCACTCTGTCTGACCCCGGGAGTGTGTGATGGGACGATGTGGAGGGATATTCACTCAGTGTCTGACCCCAGAATTGTGTGATGGGACGGTGTGGACGGAGATTCACTCTGTGTGTCTGACCCCGGGAGTGTGTGATGGGACGGTGTGGAGGGAGATTCATTCTGTGTGTCTGACCCCGGGAGTGTGTGATGGGATGGTGTGAAGGGAGAGTCACCCTGTGTCCGACCCCGGGAGTCTGTGATGGGACAGTGTGGAGGGAGATTCACTCTGTGCCTGCACCCGGCTCTGTGTGATGGGAATTTGTGGAGGGAGATTCTCTCTGTGTCTGACCCCTTGCGTGTGTGATGGGACAGGTTGGAGGGAGATTCACTCTGTGTCTGAAACAGGGAGTGTGTGACGGGACGATGTGGAGAGAGATTTACTCTGTGTGTCTGACTCCGGGAGTGTGTGATGGGATGGTGTGGAGGGAGATTCACTCTGTGTCTGACCCCGGGAGTGTGTGATGGGCGGTGTGGTGGGAGATTCACTCTGTGTGTCTGACCCCGGGAGAGTGTGATGGGACGGTGTGGAGGGAGATTCACTCTGTGTCTGACCCCGGGAGTGTGTGATGGGACGGTGTGGAGGGAGATTCACTCTGTGTATCTGACCCCAGGAGTGTGTGATGGGATTGTGTGGAGTGAGTTTCACTCTGTGTCCGACCCCGGGAGTGTGTGATGGGACGGTGTGGAGGGTGATTCACTCTGTGTGTCTGACCCCGGGAGTGTGTGATGGGACGGTGTGGAGGGAGATTCTCTCTGTGTCTGACCCCTTGCGTGTGTGATGGGACAGGTTCGAGGGAGATTCACTCTGTGTCTGAAACAGGGAGTGTGTGACGGGACGATGTGGAGAGAGATTTACTCTGTGTGTCTGACTCCGGGAGTGTGTGATGGGATGGTGTGGAGGGAGATTCACTCTGTGTCTGACCCCGGGAGTGTGTGATGGGCGGTGTGGTGGGAGATTCACTCTGTGTGTCTGACCCCGGGAGTGTGTGATGGGACGGTGTGGAGGGAGATTCACTCTGTGTGTCTGACCCCAGGAGTGTGTGATGGGATTGTGTGGAGTGAGTTTCACTCTGTGTCCGACCCCGGGAGTGTGTGATGGGACGGTGTGGAGGGTGATTCACTCTGTGTGTCTGACCCCGGGAGTGTGTGATGGGACGGTGTGGAGGGAGATTCACTCTGTGTCTGACCCCGGGGTTGTGTGATGGGTCGGTGTCTAGGGAGATTCACTCTGTGTCTGACCCCGGCAGTGTGTGATGGGACGGTGTGGAGGGAGATTCACTCTGTGTGTCTGACCCCGGGAGTGTGTGATGGGACGGTGTGGAGGGAGATTCACTCTGTGTCTGATCCCGGGAGTGTGTGATGGGACGGTGTGGAGGGAGATTCACTCTGTGTCTGACCCCGGGAGTGTGTGATGGGACGGTGTGGAGGGAGATTCACTCTGTGTGTCTCACCCCGGGAGTGTGTGATGGGACGGTGTGCAGGGAGATTCACTCTGTCTGACCCCGGGAGTGTGTGATGGGACGATGTGGAGGGATATTCACTCAGTGTCTGACCCCAGAATTGTGTGATGGGACGGTGTGGACGGAGATTCACTCTGTGTGTCTGACCCCGGGAGTGTGTGATGGGACGGTGTGGAGGGAGATTCATTCTGTGTGTCTGACCCCGGGAGTGTGTGATGGGATGGTGTGAAGGGAGAGTCACCCTGTGTCCGACCCCGGGAGTCTGTGATGGGACAGTGTGGAGGGAGATTCACTCTGTGCCTGCACCCGGCTCTGTGTGATGGGACGGTGTGGAGGGAGATTCTCTCTGTGTCTGACCCCTTGCGTGTGTGATGGGACAGGTTGGAGGGAGATTCACTCTGTGTCTGAAACAGGGAGTGTGTGACGGGACGATGTGGAGAGAGATTTACTCTGTGTGTCTGACTCCGGGAGTGTGTGATGGGATGGTGTGGAGGGAGATTCACTCTGTGTCTGACCCCGGGAGTGTGTGATGGGCGGTGTGGTGGGAGATTCACTCTGTGTGTCTGACCCCGGGAGTGTGTGATGGGACGGTGTGGAGGGAGATTCACTCTGTGTTTCTGACCCCAAGAGTGTGTGATGGGATTGTGTGGAGTGAGTTTCACTCTGTGTCCGACCCCGGGAGTGTGTGATGGGACGGTGTGGAGGGTGATTCACTCTGTGTGTCTGACCCCGGGAGTGTGTGATGGGACGGTGTGGAGGGAGATTCACTCTGTGTCTGACCCCGGGGTTGTGTGATGGGTCGGTGTCTAGGGAGATTCACTCTGTGTCTGACCCCGGCAGTGTGTGATGGGACGGTGTGGAAGGAGATTCACTCTGTGTGTCTGACCCCGGGAGTGTGTGATGGGACGGTGTGGAGGGAGATTCACTCTGTGTCTGATCCCGGGAGTGTGTGATGGGACGGTGTGGAGGGAGATTCACTCTGTGTCTGACCCCGGGAGTGTGTGATGGGACGGTGTGGAGGGAGATTCACTCTGTGTGTCTCACCCCGGGAGTGTGTGATGGGACGGTGTGCAGGGAGATTCACTCTGTCTGACCCCGGGAGTGTGTGATGGGACGATGTGGAGGGATATTCACTCAGTGTCTGACCCCAGAATTGTGTGATGGGACGGTGTGGACGGAGATTCACTCTGTGTGTCTGACCCCGGGAGTGTGTGATGGGACGGTGTGGAGGGAGATTCATTCTGTGTGTCTGACCCCGGGAGTGTGTGATGGGATGGTGTGAAGGGAGAGTCACCCTGTGTCCGACCCCGGGAGTCTGTGATGGGACAGTGTGGAGGGAGATTCACTCTGTGCCTGCACCCGGCTCTGTGTGATGGGAATTTGTGGAGGGAGATTCTCTCTGTGTCTGACCCCTTGCGTGTGTGATGGGACAGGTTGGAGGGAGATTCACTCTGTGTCTGAAACAGGGAGTGTGTGACGGGACGATGTGGAGAGAGATTTACTCTGTGTGTCTGACTCCGGGAGTGTGTGATGGGATGGTGTGGAGGGAGATTCACTCTGTGTCTGACCCCGGGAGTGTGTGATGGGACGGTGTGGTGGGAGATTCACTCTGTGTGTCTGACCCCGGGAGTGTGTGATGGGACGGTGTGGAGGGAGATTCACTCTGTGTGTCTGACCCCAGGAGTGTGTGATGGGATTGTGTGGAGTGAGTTTCACTCTGTGTCCGACCCCGGGAGTGTGTGATGGGACGGTGTGGAGGGTGATTCACTCTTTGTGTCTGACCCCGGGAGTGTGTGATGGGACGGTGTGGAGGGAGATTCACTCTGTGTCTGACCCCGGGGTTGTGTGATGGGACGGTGTCTAGGGAGATTCGCTCTGTGTCTGACCCCGGCAGTGTGTGATGGGACGGTGTGTAGGGAGATTCACTCTGTGTGTCTGACCCCGGGAGTGTGTGATGGGACGGTGTGGAGGGAGATTCACTCTGTGTCTGATCCCGGGAGTGTGTGACGGGACGGTGTGGAGGGAGATTCACTCTGTGTGTCTCACCCCGGGAGTGTGTGATGGGACGGTGTGCAGGGAGATTCACTCTGTCTGACCCCGGGAGTGTGTGATGGGACGATGTGGAGGGATATTCACTCAGTGTCTGACCCCAGAATTGTGTGATGGGACGGTGTGGACGGAGATTCACTCTGTGTGTCTGACCCCGGGAGTGTGTGATGGGACGGTGTGGAGGGAGATTCATTCTGTGTGTCTGACCCCGGGAGTGTGTGATGGGATGGTGTGAAGGGAGAGTCACCCTGTGTCCGACCCCGGGAGTCTGTGATGGGACAGTGTGGAGGGAGATTCACTCTGTGCCTGCACCCGGCTCTGTGTGATGGGACGGTGTGGAGGGAGATTCTCTCTGTGTCTGACCCCTTGCGTGTGTGATGGGACAGGTTGGAGGGAGATTCACTCTGTGTCTGAAACAGGGAGTGTGTGACGGGACGATGTGGAGAGAGATTTACTCTGTGTGTCTGACTCCGGGAGTGTGTGATGGGATGGTGTGGAGGGAGATTCACTCTGTGTCTGACCCCGGGAGTGTGTGATGGGCGGTGTGGTGGGAGATTCACTCTGTGTGTCTGACCCCGGGAGTGTGTGATGGGACGGTGTGGAGGGAGATTCACTCTGTGTGTCTGACCCCAGGAGTGTGTGATGGGATTGTGTGGAGTGAGTTTCACTCTGTGTCCGACCTCGGGAGTGTGTGATGGGACGGTGTGGAGGGTGATTCACTCTGTGTGTCTGACCCCGGGAGTGTGTGATGGGACGGTGTGGAGGGAGATTCACTCTGTGTCTGACCCCGGGGTTGTGTGATGGGTCGGTGTCTAGGGAGATTCACTCTGTGTCTGACCCCGGCAGTGTGTGATGGGACGGTGTGGAGGGAGATTCACTCTGTGTGTCTGACCCCGGGAGTGTGTGATGGGACGGTGTGGAGGGAGATTCACTCTGTGTCTGAGCCCGGGAGTGTGTGATGGGACGGTGTGGAGGGAGATTCACTCTGTGTCTGACCCCGGGAGTGTGTGATGGGACGGTGTGGAGGGAGATTCACTCTGTGTGTCTCACCCCGGGAGTGTGTGATGGGACGGTGTGCAGTGAGATTCACTCTGTCTGACCCCGGGAGTGTGTGATGGGACGATGTGGAGGGATATTCACTCAGTGTCTGACCCCAGAATTGTGTGATGGGACGGTGTGGACGGAGATTCACTCTGTGTGTCTGACCCCGGGAGTGTGTGATGGGACGGTGTGGAGGGAGATTCATTCTGTGTGTCTGACCCCGGGAGTGTGTGATGGGATGGTGTGAAGGGAGAGTCACCCTGTGTCCGACCCCGGGAGTCTGTGATGGGACAGTGTGGAGGGAGATTCACTCTGTGCCTGCACCCGGCTCTGTGTGATGGGACGGTGTGGAGGGAGATTCTCTCTGTGTCTGACCCCTTGCGTGTGTGATGGGACAGGTTGGAGGGAGATTCACTCTGTGTCTGAAACAGGGAGTGTGTGACGGGACGATGTGGAGAGAGATTTACTCTGTGTGTCTGACTCCGCGAGTGTGTGCGGGGATGGTGTGGAGGGAGAGTCACTCTGTGTCTGACCCCGGGAGTGTGTGATGGGACGGTGTGGTGGGAGATTCACTCTGTGTGTCTGACCCCGGGAGTGTGTGATGGGACGGTGTGGAGGGAGATTCACTCTGTGTGTCTGACCCCAGGAGTGTGTGATGGGATTGTGTGGAGTGAGTTTCACTCTGTGTCCGACCCCGGGAGTGTGTGATGGGACGGTGTGGAGGGTGATTCACTCTTTGTGTCTGACCCCGGGAGTGTGTGATGGGACGGTGTGGAGGGAGATTCACTCTGTGTCTGACCCCGGGGTTGTGTGATGGGACGGTGTCTAGGGAGATTCGCTCTGTGTCTGACCCCGGCAGTGTGTGATGGGACGGTGTGTAGGGAGATTCACTCTGTGTGTCTGACCCCGGGAGTGTGTGATGGGACGGTGTGGAGGGAGATTCACTCTGTGTCTGACCCCGGGAGTGTGTGATGGGACGGTGTGGCGGGAGATTCACTCTGTGTCTGACCCCGGGAGTGTGTGATGGGACGGTGTGGAGGGAGATTCACACTGTGTGTCTGACCCCGGGAGTGTGTGATGGGACGGTGTGGAGGGAGATTCACTCTGTGTCTGACCCCGGGAGTGTGTGATGGGACGGTGTGGAGGGAGATTCACTCTGTGTGTCTGACCCTGGGAGTGTGTGATGGGACGGTGTGGAGGGAGATTCACTCTGTGTGTCTGACCCCGGGCGTGTGTGATGGGACGGTGTGGAGGGAGCTTCACTCTGTGTCTGACCCTGGGAGTGTGTGATGGGACGGTGTGGAGGGAGATTCACTCTGTGTGTCTGACCCCGGGAGTGTGTGATGGGACGGTGTGGAGGGACATTCACCCTGTGGCTTGCCCCGTGAGTGTGTGATGGGACGGTGTGGAGGGAGATTCACTCTGTGTGTCTGACCCCGGGAGTGTGTGATGGGACGGTGTGGAGGGAGATTCACTCTGTGTGTCTGACCCCGGGAGTGTGTGATGGGACGGTGTGGAGGGACATTCACCCTGTGGCTTGCCCCGTGAGTGTGTGATTGGAGGTTTTTTCTCTTGACTTTCCAGTACGAAAGTCTCTTACTCCCTCTGCTGCTGTGCCTGTGGAATTGCGACCAATTTGTGTGTGTGTTTCTGTGTGTGTGTGTGTGTGTCTGTGTGTGTGTTTCTGTGTGTGTGTGTGTGTGTGTCTGTGTGTGTGTTTCTGTGTGTGTGTTTCAGTGTGTGTGTGTGTGTGTGTGTGTGTTTGTGTGTGTGTGTTTCAGTGTGTTTGTGTGTGTGTGTTTCTGTGTGTGTGTGTGTGTCTGTGTGTGTGATTCTGTGTGTGTGTGTGTGTCTGTGTGTGTGTTTCTGTGTGTGTGTGTGTGTGTGATTGTGTGTGTGTGTGTGATGGAAATCGGTTCACTATGGTCATAGGTACCGAGATGCCGGGAAAAGATTAGCTTGCAAACTGTTCCCAGAGAACAGGTCTTCAGATCTGTCGAGGTGGAACGAGGTGAAAAGGTAACAGAATGCAGAATCAATGTCACAGGTGCACAGAGAGCGCAGGGCAGGCAGACTTCAGGGCGGCGATTACCCCGGGGCCTCGCCGTTCTGAGTTGAGACTGGCCGCTCTGTGTCAGGAGATTCCGCGCTCTCCCCGGGAGACCGTGTGTTCACTCCCCGCTGCTCCGCTCTCCTCCCGCAGCCCACAGACCTACTGGGGCGTTGGTTCAGTGGTCAGTGTGGAGTCGTCCTGCGGCTGGCTGGCGTTTCATAGGTGGCCTGCTTGTTGGGTCAGAAGTATGTATTCCGTACTGGATACTTGAATAAAAATAACAGATAGATAGGTAGACAGACTGAGAGACAGATAGATGGATATATAGATAATTAGACAGACAGAGAGATAGATAGACAGGTGGAGAGAGAGAGATGAGGGGTGATTGATAAGTTCGTGGCCTAAGGCAGAAGGAGATAGAAACAGAAAATAGGTGCAGGAGGAGGCCATTCGGCCCTTCGAGCCTGCACCCCTATTCAGTACGATCATGGCTGATCATCCAACTCAGAACCCCGCCCCAGCCTTCCCTCCATACCCCCTGATCCCTTTAACCACAAGGGCCATATCTAACTCCCTCTTAAATATCGCCAATGAACTGGCCTCAACAGTTTCCTGTGGCAGAGAATTCCACAGATTCACCACTCTCTGTGTGAAGAAGTTTTTCCTCATCTCGGTCCTTAAAAGCTTCCCCTTTATCCTCAAACTGTGACCCCTCGTTCTGGACTTCCCCAACATCGGGAACAATCTTCCTGCATCTAGTCTGTCCAATCCCTTTAGGATTTTGTAAGTTTCAATCAGATTCCCCCTCAATCTTCTAAATTCCAACGAGTATAAGCCTAGTCCATCCAGTCTTTCATCATGTGAAGGTCCTGCCATCCCAGGAATCAATCTGGTGAACCTTCTTTGTACTCCCTCTATGGCAAGGATGATTTTCCTCAGATTAGGGGACCAAAACTGCACACAATACTCCAGGTGTGGTCTCACCAAGGCCTTGTACAACTGCAGTAGTACCTCCCTGCTCCTGTACTCGAATCCTCTCGCTATAAATGCCAGCATACCATTCGCCTTTTTCACCGCCTGCTGTACCTGCATGCCCACTTTCAATGACTGATGTCAGGGAGTCTCGGACCAGAGGACACAGATAGAGTGGATGTGGAAAGGATGTTTCCTGTAGTGGGGGAGTCTAGGACCAGAAGACACAGATGGAGTGCATGTGGAGAGGATGTTTCCTATTGTGGGGGAGTCTAGGACCAGAGGACACAAATAGAGTGGATGTGGAGAGGATGTTTCCTGTGGTGGGGGGAGTCTAGGACCACAGGACACAGATAGAGTGGATGTGGAGAGGATGTTTCCTGTAGTGGGGGAGTCTAGGACCAGAGGACACAGATAGAGTAGATGTGGAGAGGATGTTTCTTGTAGTGGGGGAGTCTAGGACCAGAGGACACAGATAGAGTGGATGTGGAGAGGATGTTTCCTGTAGTGGGGGAGACTAGGACCAGAGGACACAGATAGAGTGGATGTGGAGAGCATGATTACTATTGTGCGGGAGTCTAGGACCAGAGGACAAAGATAGAGTGGATGTGGAGAGGATGTTTCCTATAGTGGGGGAGTCTAGGACCAGAGGACACAGACAGAGTGGATGTGGAGAGGATGTTTCCTGTAGTGGGGGAGTCTAGGACCAGAGGACAATGATAGAGTGGATGTGGAGAGGATGTTTCCTATTTTGGGGGATTTTCGGACCTGAGGGCACAGATCAGAATAGAGGGACGTCCTTCTAAAGTGGAGATGAGGAGGAATTTCTTTAGCCGAAGGGTGGGTGAATCTGTGGAATTCGTTACCACAGATGGCTGTGGAGGCCACGTTGTTGGGTGTATCTAGAGCAGATGTTGATGGTTTCTCGATTAGTCAGGGCATCAAAGGTCACGGGGAGCAGACAGGAGAATGGGATTGAGCGGGATAGTAAATTAGCCACAGTGGAATGGCAGAGCATCTCAACCGGCCGAGCGGTCGAATTCTGCTCTTAATTTTTGTGGTCTCACCAGAGGGAATGCATTTTTGGGGTACGCCCAGAGGAGGTATGCGGGGCAAGATTTTTTTTTTTACACAGAGGTCAGTGGGAGCTACTTTAATGAGTTCAATGTAACTTCTGTGTGTTGTAGGGCCGATTGAAAATGTTGCATATCGCATGTTGTCACGTTCCAGATATTTATTTATTATATATTATTAGAAACATAGAAACACAGAAAATAGGTGCAGGAGTAGGCCATTCGGCCCTTCGAGCCTGCACCGTCATTTATTATGATCATGGCTGATCATCCAACTCAGAACCCCGCCCCAGCCTTCCCTCCATACCCCCTGACCCCCGTAGCCACAAGGGCCACATCTAACTCCCTCTTAAACATAGCCAATGAACTGGCCTCAACAGTTTCCTGTGGCAGAGAATTCCACAGATTCACCACTCTCTGTGTGAAGAAGTTTTTCCTAATTATTGTTATTATTATTATTTTTCTCAGCTCAAGATAGGTACGGGCATCACCAAGCACACGCTCTCCTCAATTGCTGGGAACTTTGGGACTATTCCAGTGGTGTTGAATATTGCGGCTTTCTGGAGATTTTCACTGATATTTCTGCAGACCCCAATAGGTTAATGCTATTGTGTAGTGACTTTGGGATGACACTAGTTGCGGATATTACTATTGGGAGAATGTATTCATATTCATATAGTTCATATTCCATAGTCTATCAATTTCCTCTTTTAATTCAGCATATTTTTCGTGTTTTTCACTTATTGATTTCTGTAAGTTATGTGTTTGGAGTGGCTTTATCTGTTAAATAAGTTGTTCTTGCTTGTTTATCCTGTAATATTATATCTGGATGAATATTCTGGATTGTCCCGACTGTAATAACTGATCGGCTGCAATATAATTTGTGGTTTTCTGGCTCTAAAGCTGGGCCAGGCTTGTATTTGTCGCAAGCTGTGATTTCATTTATGAGCTTGCATTTTGGAGCAAGATTTTGGTGAATCAAGTTTGCCACTCGATTGCAAGTAATCAGATTGAGTTAAAATGCTACGGGATCCATTAAGGTGCTGGATTGAACGTGTGTACAAAGTTTACATGCACCTTAGCCAAATACATTTAAGCTCAGTTTTTCACAATTCCTGACATTTAATCCGAGAAAACATTCCCTGTCTTAGGTCAGTTAGGATCACTACTTTATTTTAAGAATGTGAAATGTCAGAATAATAGTAGAGAAAATGATTTATTTTAGCTTTTATTTCTTTCATCACTTTCCCAGTGGGTCAGAAGTTTACACACACTTTGTTAGCATTTGGTAGCATTGCCTTTAAATTGTTTAACTTGGGTCAAACGTTTGGGTGGCCTTCCGCAAGCTTCTCACGGTAAGTTGCTGGAATTTTGTTCCATTCCTCCAGACAGAACTGGTGTAACTGAGTCAGGTTTGTAGGCCGCCTTGCTCCCACACACTTTTTCAGTTCTGCCCACAAATTTTCTGTCGGGTTGAGGTCAGAAAGTGATGTCAAGTCTGGTTCATCCTTGGGAGCGACTTCCAAACGCCTGAAGGTACCACGTTCATCTGCACAAAAAATAGTACACAGGTATAAGCACCATCTACCTGTTTATCTGCAAGATAAAACAGATATCTTTTCCATGGACGCTGCCTGACCTGCCCAGTTACTCCGGCATTTTGATGCGTGTGTTCGTGTGTCCCATCAAAGTGTGTGTGTGTGTGTGTGTGTGTGTGTGAAACAGCGTCTCATATGGATGGAGAGGAATATGTGAGGGATACGAATTAGCTGGAATTGTGTGGGAGACGGAGGGTAGAGAGGGCGGGAGAGGGGGATAGGAGGGAGGGAGACATGGCTGAGAGGGAGAGAGGGAGCGAGGAGCGGAGAGAGAGAGAAGGAGGCAGTGGGTAGAGAAGACGGAGGGTAGAGGGTGAGGGGACGCGGAAAGGCGGCAGAGGGTGGGGGAGAGAGAGGAGGGGAGGAAAATGATGGAGGGAGAGGAGGTAGGGAGGGAGCAGAGAGAGAGAGAGAGACTTTATCTACAATATCAAAGTTCGTGTTTGTGTATGTGTGTGTGTGGGGGGGAATGAACTCAGATAGAGAGAGGAATAAGTGAGGCTTATTAATTAGCTAGAACTGTGCGAGGGACGGAGGTTACATCTGCAAGATAGTCAGATATTAACATGACTGCGTGTCTGCGGGGGCGGGCAGGCGAAAAGGGAGAAAGAGAGATTTAGAACAACGCAAATATCCATAACGTGACTCTGCGGTGGAGGGACTGATCGGGTGGTATGAGTTGTCCACACACGGATGGGTGATCAGGAAAGGTTCCACGCGTGTCCTGTGACAGGGAACGAGTGGGCTGGTGGTTCTATCAATAGGTGGGGATCCACCAGGCCTGCAGTCACATCTGATCTGCATTTTTAAAAAAGGTGTCCTCCTTTTTTAAAGAAAGGGGCTTCCCTTCCTCCACCATCAACTCTGCTCTCAAACGCATCTCCCCCATTTCACGCACATCTGCTCTCTCTCCATCCTCCCGCCACCCCACTAGGAATAGGGTTCCCTTGGTCCTCACCTACCACTCCACCAGCCTCCGGGTCCAACATATAATTTTCCGTAACTCCCTCCTCCTCCAGCGGGTTCCCACCACTAAGCACATCTTTCCCTCCCCCCTTCTAGAAACCATAGAACCATAGAAACTACAGCACAGAAACAGGCCCTTTGGCCCTTCTTGGCTGTGCCGAACCATTTTCTGCCTAGTCCCACTGACCTGCACACGGACCATATCCCTCCATACACCTCCCATCCATGTATCTGTCCAATTTATTCTTAAATGTTAAAAAAGAACCCGCATTTACCACCTCGTCTGGCAGCTCATTCCATACTCCCACCACTCTCTGTGTGAAGAAGCCCCCCCGCTAATGTTCCCTTTAAACTTTTCCCCCCTCACCCTAAACCCATGTCCTCTGGTTTTTTTCTCCCCTTGCCTCAGTGGAAAAAGCCTGCTTGCGTTCACTCTATCTAAACCCATCATAATTTTATATACCTCTATCAAATCTCTCCTCATTCTTCTACATTCCAGGGAATAAAGGCCTAACCTATTCAACCTTTCTCTGCAACTGAGTTTCTCAAGTCCCGGCAACATCCTTGTAAACCTTCTCTGCACTCTTTCAACCTTATTTATATCCTTCCTGTAATTTGGTGACCAAAACTGAACACAATACTCCAGATGCGGCCTCACCAATGCCTTATACAACCTCATCATAACATTCCAGCTCTTATACTCAATACTACGATTAATAAAGGCCAATTCTCTCTGCTTTCCGCAGGGATCGCTCCCTACGTGACTTCCTTGTCCATTCGTTTCCCCCCCCCGCCATCCCTCCCCACTGATCTCCCTCCCGGCACTTATCCTTGTAAGCGGAACAAGTGCTACACATGCCCTTACACTTCCTCCCTCGCCACCATTCAGGGCCCCAGACAGTCCTTCCAGGTGAGGCGACACTTCACCTGTGAGTCGGCTGGCGTGATATACTGCGTCCGGTGCTCCCGATGTGGCCTTCTATATATTGACGAGACCAGACGCAGACTAGGAGACCGCTTTGCTGAACATCTACGCTCTGTCCGCCAGAGAAAGCAGGATCTCCCAGTGGCCACACATTTTAATTCCACGTCCCATTCCCATTCCGACATGTCTATCCACGGCCTCCTCTACTGTAAAGATGAAGCCACACTCAGGTTGGAGGAACAACACCTTATATTCCGTCTGGGTAGCCTCCAACCTGATGGCATGAACATTGACTTCTCTAACTTCCACTAATGCCCCACCTCCCCCTCGTACCCCATCCGTTATTTATATACACACATTCTCTTTCTCCCTCTGTCCCTCTCACTATACCCCTTGCCCATCCTCTGAGTCCCCCCCCACCTCCTTTTCTTTCCCGTCCCATGATCCTCTCATATCTCTTTTGCCAATCACCTGTCCAGCTCCTGGCTCCATCCCTCCCCCTCCTGTCTTCTCCTATCATTTCGGATCTCCCCCTCTCCCCCTCCCGCTTTCAAATCTCTGACTACCCCTTCCTTCATTTAGTCCTGACCAAGGGTCTCGGCCCGAAATGTCGGCTGTACCTCTTCCTAAAGATGCTGCCTGGCCTGCTGCGTTCACCAGCAACTTTGATGTGCATCTGCATTTTCCACCCACTTCCCCACCGGTACCCCCCCCACCCCTGCGGTGTCGATAACCCCGGTTTGTTATTGGACTCAATGGGCAAAAAGGCTAGTGTCGACCCCCCTCCCCCAGCGTTTTGAAGGCCGGACCCGGAACGCTCAGCCGGGTTTGGGTGACGTCCGATGACATCATACGGTCTCGAGGAAGGGGGGGAACGGAGATGGTCCGCCAGGGCGCTGGGAAATTGGTTTCTCGTTGTCTGGTGTGCCGAGGTCCAGTGAGAGTCCTGTCTCGTCTACTGTCCACACCGATCAGATCTTTGCAGAGTGCATCCAGGTCGAACGAGGTCGATCAGTAACATAATAGAAACATGGAAACATAGAAAATAGGTACAGGAGTAGGCCATTCGGCCCTTCGAGCCTGCACCGCCATTTATTATGATCATGGCTGATCATCCAACTCAGAACCCCGCCCCAGCCTTCCCTCCATACCCCCTGACCCCCGTAGCCACAAGGGCCATATCTAACTCCCTCTTAAATATAGCCAATGAACTGGCCTCAACTGTTTCCTGTGGCAGAGAATTCCACAGATTCACCACTCTCTGTGTGAAGAAGTTTTTCCTCATCTCGGTCCTAAAATGCTTCCCCTCCATCCTCAAACTGTGGCCCCTCGTTCTGGACTTCCCCAACATCGGAAACAATCTTCCTGCATCGAGCCTGTCCAATCCCTTTAGGATCTTATACGTTCAAATTAGATCCCCCCTCAATCTTCTAAATTCCAACGAGTACAAGCCCAGTTCATCCAGTCTTTCTTCATATGAAAGTCCTGCCATCCCAGGGATCAATCTGGTGAATCTTCTTTGTACTCCCTCTATGGCAAAGATGTCTTTCCTCATATTAGGGGACCAAAACTGCACACAATACTCCAGATGTGGTCTCACCAAGGCCTTGTACAACTGCAGTAGTACCTCCCTGCTCCTGTACTCGAATCCTCTCGCTATAAATGCCAGCATACCATTCGCCTTTTTCACCGCCTGCTGTACCTGAATGCCCACTTTCAATGACTGGTGTATAATGACACCCAGGTCTCGTTGCACCTCCCCTTTTCCTAATCGGCCACCATTCAGATAATAATCTGTTTTCCTATTTTTGCCACCAAAGTGGATAACTTCACATTTATCCACATTAAATTGCATCTTGCCATGAATTTGCCCACTCACCCAACCTATCCAAGTCACCCTGCATCCTCTTAGCATCCTCCTCACAGCTAACACTGCCGCCCAGCTTCGTGTCATCCGCAAACTTGGAGATGCTGCATTTAATTCCCTCATCCAAGTCATTAATATATATTGTAAACAACTGGGGTCCCAGCACTGAACCTTGCGGTACCCCACTAGTCACCGCCTGCCATTCTGAAAAGGTCCCGTTTATTCCCACTCTTTGCTTCCTGTCTGCTAACCAATTCTCCACCCACACCAATACCTTACCCCCAATACCATGTGCTTTAAGTTTGCACACTAATCTCCTGTGTGGGATCTTGTCAAAAGCCTTTTGAAAATCCAAATATACCACATCCACTGGTTCTCCCCTATCTACTCTACTAGTTACATCCTCAAAAAATTCTATGAGATTCGTCAGACATCATTTTCCTTTCACAAATCCATGCTGACTTTGTCCGATCATTTCACCGCTTTCCAAATGTGCTGTTATCACATCCTTGATAACTGACTCCAGCAGTTTCCCCACCACCGACGTTAGGCTAACCGGTCTATCATTCCCCGGTTTCTCTATCCCTCCTTTTTTAAAAAGCGGGGTTACATTAGCCACCCTCCAATCCTCAGGAACTAGTCCAGAATGTAGAGAGTTTTGAAAAATTATCACTAATGCATCCACTATTTCTTGGGCTACTTCCTTAAGCACTCTAGGATGCAGACCATCTGGCCCTGGGGATTTATCTGTCTTCAATCCTTTCAATTTACCTAACACCACTTCCCTACTAACATGTATTTCCCTCAGTTCCTCCATCTCACTGGACCCTCTGTCCCCTACTATTTCTGGAAGATTATTTATGTCCTCCTTAGTGAAGACAGAACCAAAGTAATTATTCAATTGGTCTGCCATGTCCTTGCTCCCCATAATCAATTCACCTGTTTCTGTCTGTAGGGGACCTACATTTGTCTTTACCAGTCTTTTCCTTTTTACATATCTATAAAAGCTTTTACAGTCAGTTTTTATGTTCCATCCCAGTTTTCTCTCATAATCCTTTTTCACCTTCCTAATTAAGCCCTTTGTCCTCCTCTGCTGAACTCTGAATTTCTCCCAGTCCTCAGGTGAGCCGCTTTCTCTGCCTAATTTGTATGCTTCTTCTTTGGAATTGATACTATCCCTAATTCCCTTGTCAGCCACGGGTGCACTATCTTCCCTGGTTTATTCTTTTGCCAAATAAGATAAAACAGATATCTTTTCCATGGATGCTGCCTGACCTGACGAGTTACTCTGGCATTTTGATGTGTGTGTTCGTGTGTCCCATCAAAGTGTGTGTGTGTGTGTGTGTGTGTGTGTGTGAGAGAGAGAAACAGCGTTTCATATGGACGGAGAGGAATATGTGAGGGATACGAATTAGCTGGAATTGTGTGAGACACAGAGGGCAGAGAGGACGGGAGAGCGGGATTGGAGGGAGGGAGACGTGGCGGAGAGAGAGAGAGGGAGCAAGGAGGAGAGCGAGAGAGAGAAGGAGGCAGTGGGGGGAAGCGGAGGGTAGAGGGTGAGGGGAAACATACAGGCGGCTTAGGGCGGTGGAGAGAGAGGAGGGGAGGAAAAGAGGGGCACCATATGGAGCGAGAGGAGGTAGGGAGGGAGCAGAGAGAGAGAGAGAGAGAGAGAGAGAGAGAGAGAGAGAGAGAGAGACTTCATCTACAATATCAAAGTTCGTGTTTGTGTATGTGTGTGTGTGTGTGGGGGAATGAACTCAGATAGAGAGAGGAATAAGTGAGGCTTATTAATTAGCTGGAATTGTGCGAGGGACGGAGGTTACATCTGCAAAATAGTCAGATATTAACATGACTGCGTGTCTGCGGGGGCGGGCAGGCGAAAAGGGAGAAAGAGAGATTCATAACAATGCAAATATCCATAACGTGACTCTGCGGTGGAGGGACTGATCGGGTGGTATGAGTTGTCCACACACGGATGGGTGAGCGGGAAAGTTTCCACGCGTGTCCTGTGACAGGGAGCGAGTGGGCTGGTGGTTCTATCAATAGGCGGGGATCCACCAGGCCTGCAGTCACATCTGATCTGCATTTTCCACCCGCTTCTCCATCGGTTCCCTCCCCCGGCGGTGTCGGTAATCCCGGTCTGTTATTGGACTCAATGGGCGCAAAGGCTAATGTCGCCCCCCACCCCCAGCCAGCGATTTGAAGGCCGGACCCGGAGCGCTCAGCCCGGTTTGAGTGACGTCCGATGGCGTCATACGGTCTCCAGGAACCTGTGTGTGTGTGTGTGTCTGTGTGTGTCTGAGTGTGTGTGTGTGTCTGAGTCTGTGTGTGTCTGAGTGTGTGTGTGTCTGAGTGTGTGAGACAGAGAGAGTGTGTGTGTGTCTGTGTGTGTGTGTCTGAGTGTGTGAGACAGAGAGTGTGTGTGTGTGTCTGAGTGTGTGTGTGTCTGAGTGTGTGAGACAGAGAGAGTGTGTGTGTGTGTCTGAGTGTGTGTGTGTCTGAGTGTGTGTGTGTCTGAGTGTGTGTGTCTGTGTGTGTGTGTGTGTGTGTCTGTGTGTGTGTGTGTGTGTGAGAGAGAGTGTGTGAGTGTGTGTGTCTGAGTGTGTGTGTCTGTGTGTGTCTGAGTGTGTGAGACAGAGAGAGTGTGTGTGTGTCTGAGTGTGTGTGTCTGTGTGTGTGTGTCTGAGTGTGTGAGACAGAGAGAGTGTGTGTGTGTCTGTGTGTGTGTGTCTGAGTGTGTGAGACAGAGAGAGTGTGTGTGTGTGTCTGAGTGTGTGTGTGTCTGAGTGTGTGAGACAGAGAGAGTGTGTGTGTGTCTGTGTGTGTGTGTCTGAGTGTGTGAGACAGAGAGAGTGTGTGTGTGTGTCTGAGTGTGTGTGTGTCTGAGTGTGTGTGTCTGTGTGTGTGTGTGTGTCTGTGTGTGTGTGTGTGTGAGAGAGAGTGTGTGTGTGTCTGAGTGTGTGTGTCTGTGTGTGTCTGAGTGTGTGAGACAGAGAGAGTGTGTGTGTGTCTGAGTGTGTGTGTCTGTGTGTGTGTGTCTGAGTGTGTGAGACAGAGAGAGTGTGTGTGTGTCTGAGTGTGTGTGTCTGTGTGTGTCTGAGTGTGTGAGACAGAGAGAGTGTGTGTGTGTCTGAGAGAGAGAGTGTGTGAGTGTGTGTGTGTGAGTGTGTGTGTGTGTGTGTGTGTGTGAGTGTGTGTGTCTGAGTGTGTGTGTGTGTGTGTCTGAGTGAGTGTGTGTGTGTGTGAGAGAGAGTGTGTGTGTGTGTGTGTGTCTGAGTGAGTGTGTGTGTCTGAGTGAGTGTGTGTGTGTGAGACTGAGTGTGCGAGTGTGTGTGTGGCGCGGGGGGGGTGGAATTGGAGATGGCGAGAGGGAGGGAAAGCGGGAGAGGGGCTGAGAGACTCAGGACAAGCGGTGAAGCGATGGGGTTGATAATTTGATACGGTTCACCCCGAGGATGGAAATGTCAACTGCTTGGGACAGAGGATAAAGATCTGGGGGTGGGGTGGGGGGGGATGTTGTAGCTGTTTCTCTGCGCTGACAACGCCTCGTTCGGCCACCAGAGGGGGCTGCAGGCAAGGAAATGAACGCCAACCTCACTGGGACGTTCCAGCAGGCAGGTAAGTTAGTCACAGTCATACTCTATTGATCCCGGGGGAAATTGGTTTTCGTTACAGTTGCACCACAAATAATTAAATAGTAATAAAACCATAACTAGTTAAATGGTAACATGTAAATTATTCCATAAAATAAGTCCAGGACCAGCCTATTGGCTCGGGGTGTCTGACCCTCCAAGGGAGGAGTTGTAAAGTTTGATGGCCACAGGCAGGAATGACTTCCTATGACGCTCTGTGCTGCATCTCGGTGGAATGAGTCTCTGGCTGAATGTACTCCTGTGCCCACCCAGTACATTATGTAGTGGATGGGAGACATTGTCCAAGATGGCATGCAACTTAGACAGCATCCTCTTTTCAGACACCACCGTGAGAGAGTCCAGTTCCATCCCCACGACATCACTGGCCTTACAGATGAGTTTGTTGATTCTGTTGGTGTCTGCTACCCTCAGCCTGATGCCCCAGCACACAACAGCAAACATGATCACACTGGCCACCACAGACTCGTAGAACATCCTCAGCATCGTCCGGCAGATGTTAAAGGACCTCAGTCTCCTCAGGAAATAGAGACGGCTCTGACCCTTCTTGTAGACAGCCTCAGTGTTCTTTGACCAGTCCAGTTTATTGTCAATTCGTATCCCCAGGTAGTTGTAATCCTCCACCATGTCCACACTGACCCCCTGGATGGAAACAGGGGTCACCGGTACCTTAGCTCTCCTCAGGTCTACCACCAGCTCCTTAGTCTTTTTCACATTAAGCTGCAGATAATTCTGCTCACACCCTGAAACAAAGTTTCCTACCGTAGCCCTGTACTCAGCCTCATCTCCCTTGCTGATACATCCAACTATGGCAGAGTCATCAGAAAACTTCTGAAGATGACAAGACTCTGTGCAGTAGTTGAAGTCCGAGGTGTAAATGGTGAAGAGAAAGGGAGACAAGACAGTCCCCTGTGGAGCCCCAGTGCTGCTGATCACTCTGTCGGACACATAGTTCGGGGTCTAGGGGGGTAAAATTCGGACGGGCTGTTGTGGGGGTGGGGGGGCGCGTTGGAGTTGGGTTGCGGTAGCGAGTAAATGGTGCGGTGTTCTGGGAGGGAGAGGCAGGAGGGAAAGGTGATGGGAGACAGAGGAAGAATGAAAGAGGGAGGGAGGAGAAAGGGGAGCTGAGAGACTGACAGTGAGTGAGAGAGAGAGAGAGAGAGAGAGAGGGGAAAGGCGAGAGAAGGAGTATCTGCAAGGGAGAGATTGAGAATGTGAAAAAGAGCAAGGTGGTGGGACAGAAGGAGAGAGAAAGAATGGGAGCCGGGGCGGGGGGCTTGAAGGGATACTGGGAGGAAACGGAGAAACATAGAAAATAGGTGCAGGAGTAGGCCATTCGGCCCTTCGAGCCTGCACCCCCATTCAGTACGATCATGGCTGATCATCCAACTCAGAACCCTGTACCAGCCTTCCCTCCATACCCCCTGATCCCCGTAGCCACAAGGGCCATATCTAACTCCCTCCAATGAACTGGCCTCAACTGTTTCCTGTGGCAGAGAATTCCACAGATCCACCACTCTCTGTGTGAAGAAGTTTTTCCTCATCTCGGTCCTAAAAGGTTTCCCCTTTATCCTCAAACTGTGACCCCTCGTTCTGGACTTCCCCAACATCGGGAACAATCTTCCTGCATCTAGCCTGTCCAATCCCTTTAGGATCTTATACGTTTCAATCAGATCCCCCCTCAATCTTCTAAATTCCAACGAGTACAAGCCCAGTTCATCCAGTCTTTCTTCATATGAAAGTCCTGCCATCCCAGGAATAAATCTGGTGAACATTCTTTGTACTCCCTCTATGGCAAGGATGTCTTTCCTCAGATTAGGGGACCAAAACTGCACAAAATACTCCAGGTGTGGTCTCATCAAGGCCTTGTACAACTGCAGTAGTACCTCCCTGCTCCTGTACTCGAATCCTCTCGCTATAAATGCCAGCATACCATTCGCCTTTTTCACCGCCTGCTGTACCTGCATGCCCACTTTCAATGACTGGTGTATAATGACACCCAGGTCTCGTTGCACCTCCCCTTTTCCTAATCGGCCACCATTCAGATAATAATCTGTTTTCCTGTTGTTGCCACCAAAGTGGATAACCTCACATTGAGAGAGAGGGCTGAAAGAAAGGAGGAGAGAGAGGGGAGAGGGTTTGGGAGGGAGAAGTATGGGAAAAGGGGTAGTGAAAAAGAGCGAGGGCGGGGCGAGCGGGAGCTGGGGGTGGGCGTTTGGATTGGAGAGGGCGAGAGGGAGGGTGAGGTGGGGAACGAAGGGAGAGTCGAGTTAGGGGAAAGCGGTGGCTGACTTTTAACGGCGTTGAGAGGCACAGGCGGTGTTGACAGTCAGAGTCTGTGTCTGTCACAGGGTGGAAAAGGGCAGAGCCGCGGGCCGGGAGCTGCTGCGGGGGGCGAACTTAGTCAACACACATCAAAGTTGCTGGTGAACGCAACAGGCCAGGCAGCATCTCTAGGAAGAGGTACAGTCGACGTTTCGGGCCGAGACCCTTCGTCAGGACTAACTGAAGGAAGAGCTAGTAAGAGATTTGAAAGTGGGACAGGGAGGGGGAGATCCGAAATGATGGGAGAAAACAGGAGGGGGAGGGATGGAGCCAAGAGCTGGACAGGTGATTGATAAAAGGGATATGAAAAGATCATGGGATGGGAGGCCCAGGGAGAGGGAAAAGGGGGAGGGGGGGAAAACCCAGAGGATGGGCAAGGGGTATAGTGAGAGGGACAGAGGGAGAAAAAGGAGAGCGAGAGAAAGAATGTGTGTATATAAATAAATAACGGATGGGGTACGAGGGGGAGGTGGGGCATTAGCGGAAGTTAGAGAAGTCAATGTTCATGCCATCAGGTTGGAGGCTACCCAGACGGAATATAAGGTGTTGTTACCCCAACCTGAGTGTGGCTTCACCTTGACAGTAGAGGAGGCCGTGGATAGACATGTCAGAATGGGAACGGGACGTGGAATTAAAATTCCCCGTGTAGGCAAATGTAGTGCTGGGTCGGAGATCTGATCCCCGGGACGACAATGCCTCGCTCGGCCACCAGAGGGGGCAGCAGACCGGGAAATGAACAAGCGGGCAGGTTAGACCGGCTCCAAGAGGGTTAAATTTTCGGACGGGCTGTTGGAGGGGGGTCGGGTGGTAGGGGTGGTGGGAGGTTGTTTGCGCTGGCGAACAAATGGTGCCGTGTTCTGGGATGGAGAGACAGAGGGAAAGAAGATGGCGGAGAGGGAAGGGGTGAAAGAGAGAAGGGAGAGAGAGGGAGAAAGGAGACGGGGGAGAGAGGGAGATAGAGAATATCACCCCAGTCGACTCACAGGTGAAGTGTCGCCTCACCTGGAAGAACTGTTTGGGGCCCTGAATGGTGGTATGGGAGGAAGTGTAAGGGCATGTGTAGCACTTGTTCCGCTTACACGGATAAGTGCCAGGAGGGAGATCAGTGGGGAGGGATGGGGGGGGGGGGGACGAATGGACAAGGGAGTTGTGTAGGGAGCGATCCCTGCGGAATGCAGAGAGAGGCGGGGAGGGAAAGAGGTGGGTGACTTTTACGAGACGCAGAGAGACCCATACGGGGGTTGGCAATGAGACATTGTTCTCCGCTGGGCTGGAGATGTCAAATATCAGGGAAAGGAGGGCTGAGGTCTAGCGGGTGGAGGAGGTGGGAGCGGATGCTTATTGTTGGAACCACAACATACATGTTTCTATACATATTCTTGGTCGGAAGGCTCCGTTCCTGCGGTATGGGCTCCGTATTCCACATATTGCGGGTTGCTTCTCCCGGCGGTGACAACGCCTCGTTCGACCACCAGAGGGCGCAGCGGACCAGGAAATGAACGCCATCCTCACTGGGACGTTCCAGCATTTAAGTCAGACCAGCTCCGGGGGGAGTTAAATTCGGACGAAGTGTTGGGTATGGGCGGGTGGGGGGTGGGGAGGTGGTAGTGAGGTGCAGAGGGATGGGGGGTAGCGAATATATAGTGCGGTATGAGAGTGACATCGTTAATTCAGAAACAAAGGTTCTGAACTTAAAGAGGGGTAACTTTGAAGGTATGAGACGTGAATTAGCTAAGATAGACTGGCAAATGACACTTAAAGGATTGACGGTGGATATGCAATGGCAAGCATTCAAAGGTTGCATGGATGAACTACAACAATTGTTCATCCCAGTTTGGCAAAAGAATAAATCAGGGAAGGTAGTGCACCCGTGGCTGACAAGAGAAATTAGGGATAGTATCAATTCCAAAGAAGTAGCATACAAATTAGCCAGAGAAAGTGGCTCACCTGAGGACTGGGAGAAATTCAGAGTTCAGCAGAGGAGGACAAAGGGCTTAATTAGGAAGGGGGAAAAAGATTATGAGAGAAAATTGGCAGGGAACATAAAAACGGACTGTAAAAGCTTTTATAGATATGTAAAAAGGAAAAGACTGGTAAAGACAAATGTAGGTCCCCTACAGACAGAAACAGGTGAATTGATTATGGTGAGCAAGGACATGGCAGACCAATTGAATAATTACTTTGGTTCTGTCTTCACTAAGGAGGACATAAATAATCTTCCAGAAATAGTAAGGGACAGAGGGTCCAGTGAGATGGAGGAACTGAGGGAAATACATGTTAGTAGGAAAGTGGTGTTAGGTAAATTGAAGGGATTGAAGGCAGATAAATCCCCAGGGCCAGATGGTCTGCATCCCAGAGTGCTTAAGGAAGTAGCCCAAGAAATAATGGATGCATTAGTGATAATTTTTCAAAACTCTCTACATTCTGGACTAGTTCCTGAGGATTGGAGGGTGGCTAATGTAACCCCACTTTTTAAAAAAAGGAGGGAGAGAGAAACCAGGGAATTATAGACCGGTGAGCCTAACGTCGGTGGTGGGGAAACTGCTGGAGTCAGTTATCAAGGATGTGATAACAGCACATTTGGAAAGCGGTGAAATGATCGGACAAAGTCAGCATGGATTTGTGAAAGGAAAATGATGTCTGACGAATCTCATAGAATTTTTTTGAGGATGTAACTAGTAGAGTGGATAGGGGAGAACCAGTGGATGTGGTATATTTGGATTTTCAAAAGGCTTTTGACAAGATCCCACACAGGAGATTAGTGTGCAAACTTAAAGCACACGGTATAGGGGGTAAGGTATTGGTGTGGGTGGAGAATTGGTTAGCAGACAGGAAGCAAAGAGTGGGAATAAACGGGACCTTTTCAGAATGGCAGGCGGTGACTAGTGGGGTACCGCAAGGCTCAGTGCTGGGACCCCAGTTGTTTACAATATATATTAATGACTTGGATGAGTGAATTAAATGCAGCATCTCCAAGTTTGCGGATGACACGAAGCTGGGCGGCAGTGTTAGCAGTGAGGAGGATGCTAAGAGGATGCAGGGTGACATGGATAGGTTAGGTGAGTGGGCAAATTCATGGCAGATGCAATTTAATGTGGATAAATGTGAAGTTATCCACTTTGGTGGCAAAAATAGGAAAACAGATTATTATCTGAATGGTGGCCGATTATGAAAAGGGGAGGTGCAACGAGACCTGGGTGTCATTATACACCAGTCATTGAAAGTGGGCATGCAGGTACAGCAGGCGGTGAAAAAGGCGAATGGTATGCTGGCATTTATAGCGAGAGGATTCGAGTACAGGAGCAGGGAGGTACTACTGCAGTTGTACAAGGCCTTGGTGAGACCACACCTGGAGTATTGTGTGCAGTTTTGGTCCCCTAATCTGAGGAAAGACATCTTTGCCATAGAGGGAGTACAAAGAAGGTTCACCAGATTGATTCCTGGGATGGCAGGACTTTCATATGAAGAAAGACTGGATGAACTGGGCTTGTACTCGTTGGAATTTAGAAGATTGAGGGGGGATCTGATTGAAACGTATAAGATCCTAATGGGATTGGACAGGCTAGATGCAGGAAGATTGTTCCCGATGTTGGGGAAGTCCAGAACAAGGGGTCACAGTTTGAGGATAAAGGGGAAGCCTTTTAGGACCGAGATGAGGAAAAACTTCTTCACACAGAGAGTGGTGAATCTGTGGAATTCTCTGCCACAGGAAACAGTAGAGGCCAGTTCATGGGCTATATTTAAGAGGGAGTTAGATATGGCCCTTGTGGCTACGGGGATCAGGGGGTATGGAGGGAAGGCTGAGGCGGGGTTCTGAGTTGGATGATCAGCCATGATCATAATAAATGGCGGTGAAGGCTCGAAGGGCCGAATGGCCTACTCCTGCACCTATTTTCTATGTTTCTATGTTTCTATGTTCTGGGAGGGACAGCCAGAGGGAACGATAATGGGAGAAAGGGAAAGAATTGACAGAGAGAAGCGAGGGATAGGAGGAGAAAGGAGATGCGAGAGAGGGAGGGACGGGAGGGTGTGGGGAGAGAAGTTGGGGAAGAGGGCAAGAAAGATGGAGTGAAAGAGAATCGAGGAAGGAGATGGAAGGAGGAGACCCGGCAGGAGGGGCTCGGGAGAGGGTAGAAGTGGGAGATCCGGTCAGGAAGTGTAACTGGCGAGGGGTTTGAAGTATGTGGAGGGTGGGCGGGGGAGGGAGGGAGGGGCAGTGGAGGTAGGGAGAGGGAAAGAGTGGCAAGGGTGGTAGAGAGAGCGAAAGTGTGGCGGAAGGGTTCAGGGAGGGAAAAATGGTGTTGGGTAGAGGGGCCGACAGAGGGATGGTGCGAAGGGGAGGAAAATTTACAGGGGAAGAAACGGGGTAAAAAAGGGAGAGGGTTCGGAAGGGAGAAACATGAAGAAAGTGGGGTGAGAGAATGCCAAGTGGTAGAAGGCGAGAGGGAGGGGGGGGGAGGATGATAGAGTTAGGAAAAAGGGGTGTGACTTTAATAAGATGCAGAGAGACCCAGACGGGGTTGATAATTTGAAAGCGTTCACCATCGAATACCACGGGTAGGAAGGTAAAGGTCTTGGGGTGTCAGAGTTGGGAGCGGATGCTCGCTGTTGGGCGGAAGGCTCCATTCCTACGCTCATCCGTAAGGCCAGTGATGTTGTGGGGATGGAACTGGACTCTCTGACGGCGGTGTCTGAAAAGAGGATGCTGTCTAAGTTGCATGCCATCTTGGACAATGTCTCCCATCCACTACATAATGTACTGGGTGGGCACAGGAGTACATTCAGCCAGAGACTCATTCCACCGAGATGCAGCACAGAGCGTCATAGGAAGTCATTCCTGCCTGTGGCCATCAAACTTTACAGCTCCTCCCTTGGAGGGTCAGACACCCTGAGCCAATAGGCTGGCCCTGGACTTATTTCCTGGCATAATTTACATATTACTATTTAATTATTTATGGTTTTATATTGCTATATTTATACTATATTCTTGGTTGGTGCAACTGTAACGAAACCCAGTTTCCCTCGGGATCAATAAAGTATGCCTATCAATCTATCTATCCATCTATCTCTCTATCTATCTATCTATCTATCTATCTATCTATCTATCTATCTATCTATCTCTCTATCTATCCATCTATCTCTCTATCCATCTATCCATCTATCTCTCTATCCATCTATCTATCTAACTATCTATCTATCTGTCTAACTATCTATCTATCTATCTGTCTGTCCATCTATCTCTCTATTTATCTGTCTGTCTATCAGTCTGTCTATTTATTTATCTGTCTATTTCTCTACCTATATCGATCTCATTCGCAACTCATCCGTAAGGCCAGTGATGTTGTGGGGATGGAACTGGACTCTCTGACGGTGGTGTCTGAAAACAGGATGCTGTCTAAGTTGCATGCCATCTTGGACAATGTCTCCCATCCACTACATAATGTACTGGGTGGGCACAGGAGTACATTCAGCCAGAGACTCATTCCACCGAGATGCAGCACAGAGCGTCATAGGAAGTCATTCCTGCCTGTGACCATCAAACTTTACAACTCCTCCCTTGGAGGGTCAGACACCCTGAGCCAATAGGCTGGTCCTGGACTTATTTCCTGGCATAATTTACATGTTACTATTTAACTATTTATGGTTTTATTACTATTTATTAATTATGGTACAACTGTAACGAAAACCAATTTCCCCCGGGATCAATAAAGTATGACTATAGGTTCCGAATTGCAGTTTGCTTCTCCCGCCGGTGACAACGCCTCCGTCCGACCACCAGAGGGGGCGGCAGGTCAGGAAATGAACGCGCTCCTCACTGGGACGTCAAACGGAGTTAAACCATTTAACCACATAACAATTACAGCACGGAAACAGGCCATCTCGGCCCTTCTAGTCCGTGCCGAACGCTTACTCTCACCTAGTCCCACTGACCTGCACTCAGCCCATAACCCTCCATTCCTTTCCTGTCCATATAGCTGTCCAATTTAACTTTAAACGACAACATCGAACCTGCCTCGACCACTTCTCGTTCCACACAGCCACCACTCTCTGAGTAAAGAAGTTCCCCCTCGTGTTTCCCCTAAACTTTTGCCCTTTAACTCTCAACTCATGTCGTCTTGTTTGAATCTCCCCCACTCTCAATGGAAAAAGCCTATCCACGTCAACTCTATCAATCCCCCTCATAATTTTAAACACCTCTATCAAGTCCCCCCTCAACCTTCTACTCTCCAAAGAATAAAGACCCAACTTGTTCAACCTTTCTCTGTAACTTAGGTGATGAAACCCAGGTAACATTCTTGTAAATCTTGTACTCTCTCTATTTTGTTGACATCTTTCCTATAATTCAGTGACCAGAACTGTACGTAATAATCCAAATTTGGCCTTACCAATGCCTTATATAATTTCATCATTACATCCCAACTACTGGACTCAATGCTGTGATTAATAAAGGCCAGCATACCGAAAGCTTTCTTCACCACCCTATCCACATGAGATTCCAGCTTCAGGGAACTATGCACCATTATTCCTAGATCCCTCTATCCTATTGCATTCTTCAATACCCTACCATTTACCATGTATGTCCTATTTTGATTAGTCCTACCAAAATGTAGCACCTCACATTTATCAGCATTAAACTCCATCTGCCATCTTTCAGCCCACTCTTCTAACTGGCCTAAATCTTTCTGCAAGCTTTGAAAACCTACTTCATTATCCACAACTGCAGCTATCTTAGTATCATCTGCATACTTACTAATCCAATTTACCACCCCGTCATCCAGATCATTAATATATATGACAATATATATTAATATAATATAAGAGTATCTATGGTTTCCACGTCCTTCCTGTAGTGAGGCGACCAGAACTGAGCACAGTACTCCAAGTGGAGTCTGACCAGGGTCCCATATAGCTGCAACATTACCTCTCGGCTCCTGAACTCAATCCTACGATTGATGAAGGCCAATGCACCGTATGCCTTCTCAGCCGCAGAGTTAACCTCGGCAGAAGATTGAAGGACACTTTGTCTCATGTTCTCGTTATTTCTTGCTATTTATTTACATTTGCATTTGCACAGTCTCTTGTCCTCTGCACTATGGGCGATCTTTCATTGATCTTGTTATAGTGTAGATTTGCTGAATAGCACATAGTGACACACCCTGTACTTCAATAATATAATTAGCTTTGCACTTTGAACTTTGAACTTTGATCCCAAACAAGAGAGAATCTGCGGATGCTGGAAATATAACCGTATAAACATATAACAATTACAGCACAGAAATAGGCCATCTCGCCCTTCTAGTCCGTGTCGAACTCTTACTCTCACCTAGTCCCACCGACCCGCACTCAGCCCATAACCCTCCATTCCTTTCCTGTCCGTATATCTGTCCAATTTAACTTTAAACGACAACATCGAACCTGCCTCAGCCACTTCTCGTTCCACACAGCTACCACTCTCTGAGTAAAGAAGTTCCCCCTCGTGTTACCCCTAAACTTTTGCCCTTTAACTCTCAACTCGTGTCCTCTTGTTTGAATCTCCCCCACTCTCGATAGAAAAAGCCTATCCACGTCAACTCTATCTACCCCCCTCATAATTTTAAACACCTCTGTCAAGTTCCCCCTCAACCTTCTACGCTCCAGAGAATAAAGACCCAACTTGTTCAACCTTTCTCTGTAACTTAGGAGATGAAACCCAGGCAGCATTTTAGTAAATCTCCTGAGTACTCTCTCAATTTTATTGACATCTTTCCTATAATTCGGTGACCAGAACTGTACACAATTCTCTAAAGTTGGCCTTAATAATGCCTTATACAATTTCAACATTACATCCCAATTCCTATACTCATTGCTCTGATTAATAAAGGCCAGCATACCAAAAGCTTTCTTCACCACGCTATCCACATGAGATTCCACATTCAGGGAACTATGCACCAGTATTCCCAGATCCCTCTGTTCTACAGCATTCTTCAATACCCTACCATTTACCATGTATGTCTGACTTTGATTCGTCCTACCAAAATGTAGCACCTCACATTATTATCAGCATTAAACTCCATCTGCCATCTTTCAGCCCACTCTTCTAGCTGGCCTAAACCTCTCTGCAAGCTTTGAAAACCTACTTCATTATCCACAACGCTGCTTATCTTAGTATCATCTGCATACTGACTCATCCAGTTTACCACCCCATCATCCAGAAGCCCGAACGCACGCCCCGCCAGGCTCCGGGTACCCCGCTGTTATCAGACCATCGAACGGGACCCCCCCCTCTAGGACGATCAGATAGACCCCTGACCTCACGATCCACCCCGTCCCGGCCCGCGCTTTCTCTGTAACTGGGACACTTGTCCATACCGCACCGGGTTACGAACGTGGCAGGAGCGACGCGTGTGGTCAGGTGCCCTGCTCAAGGACGCAACAGGCCACTATGCACTATGCACCATTATTCCTGGATCCCTCTGTTCCACTGCATTCCTCAATGTCCTGCCATTTACCATGTATGTCCTATTTTGATTACAAGCTAAAATGCTCTGATTTAGAAAGGCGGGATGGATGACTTGAGTTGCAAGGAAAGATTGAATAGGGGTCATTCTTTGGAAGATAAAAGATCGAAAGGAGATTTGATAGAGGTGTACAAAATTATGGGGGGGGGGTATAGATAGGGGAAGTGCAAGCAGACCCTTTTGGACTACAGCCAGAGGTTATGGGTGAAGGGTGAAAGGTGAAACGTTTAAGGGGAGCATGAGGGGAAATTTGTTCACTCGGAGGGTCCTGATAGTGCGGAGGGAGCTGCCGGCACCAGTGACGCACACGAGCTCGACTGTGACTTTTAAGAAAAGCTTGGATCGGGACACGGACGGGAGGGGTCGGGAAGGGGTGCAGGTCGAATGGGAGTAGGCAGTTGAAATGGTTCGGCAGGGACTAGACGGCCCGAGGGGCCTGTTTCCGTGTTGTACTTTTCTGTGACTCGGTGAGGCCGCGCTCCGTGTTCGGTTTTGGTCGCTCCCCGCTGCAGGGAAGATGCCGCCGAGCTGGAGGGAGAGCGGAGGGAGATTTACGAGGATGTCGCCGGGACTCGAGGGACTGAGTTGCGGAGAGGGGTCGGGCAGGTCGGGACTTTATTCCTCGGAGTGTAGGGGTGACCTTACAGAGGTGTGTAAAACCACGAGGGGCACAGATAGGGTGAATGTGCACAGTCTTTTCCCCCCAGGGTCGGGGAATCGAGAACCCGAGGGCACAGGTTTCAGGTGAGAGGGGAAGAGAGATTTAATAGGGACCTGAGGGGCAACTTTTTCACCCAGAGGGTGGTCCGTCTGTGGAAGGATTGGCCAGAGGAAGCGGTCAAGGTAGATACATTCACAACAGTGGGGGGGGGGGGGTGTTGAGGGACAGAGTGACCTCGGTGTACCGGGGTAGGGGACACGCACCGCGAATGGTGGGGACTGTTGACGGACAGGGGGCCTCAGTTGGGAGTTCGAGGCCTTTAAAAAAACACAGGAACAAGCATTCAATGGAGGGATTTGGACCGTGTGTGGGCAGAAGTGATTAGTCAAATTGAGGACACGAACAGGGTGAGCAGGGAGGCGGGGGACTGCTCCTGTCCTGAACTCCACTGCTCTGCATTCAGTGCTGTACACATCGGCGGTGCTAATCTTGGAAGCAGCAGGTTGTCCTCATCTGTGGAGAGAGTTGAGATATCCCCAACATGGAAAAGACACATGAAATGAAAAATTTGTGAACCCGTTTCTCTCCTTGATCGCGCGCACGCGAGTCTGTGTTTGTGTGAGTGTGTGTGTATGTGTGGCTGTGTGTGAGTGTGCGTGTGTGTGAGTGTGAGTGTGAGTGTGTTTGTAAGTGTGTGCGTGAGTATGTGTTTTTGAGTGTATGTGTGAGAGTGTATTTGTGTGTCTGTGTGTTTGTGTGCGTGTCAGTGTGTGTTTGTGTATGTGTGTATGTGTGTGTGTTTGTGTGTGTGTGTGCGTGAGTGAGTGTGTGTGTGAGAGTGTACTTGTGTGTCTGTGTGTTTGTGTGAGTGTCAGTGTGTGTTTGTGTATGTGTGCATGTGTCTGTGTTTGTGTGTGTGTGTGTGTGTGTGTGCGTGAGGGAGTGTGTGTGTGAGAGTGTACTTGTGTGTCTGTGTGTTTGTGTGAGTGTCAGTGTGTGTTTGTGTGTGTGTGTGTGTGTGAGTGTGTGCGTGAGTATGTGTTTCTGAGTGTATGTGTGAGAGTGTATTTGTGTGTCTGTGTGTTTGTGTGAGTGTCAGTGTCTGTGTTTGTGTGTGTGAGTGTGTGCGTGAGTGAGTGCGTGTTTTTGAGTGTGTGTGTGTATGTGTGGCTGTGTGTGAGTGTCAGTGTGTGTTTGCGTGTGTGTGTATGACTGTGTGTGTGTGTGTGTGTGTGTGTGTGTGTGTGTGTGTGTGTGTGTTTGTGGCGTGTGAGAGAGAGAGCGCCTGTGTGTGTGTGTGTGTGTGTGTGTGTTTGTGGCGTGTGAGAGAGAGAGCGCCTGTGTGTGTGTGTGTGTGTGTGTGAGAGAGAGAGAGAGAGAGAGAGAGAGAGAGAGAGAGAGCCTGTCTGTGACTGTGTGTGTGTGAGAGAGAGGCGCCTCAAACTGTTACCTCGCACCCGCAGAACAGCAGCTGCCTTTCCGGTTCTGCCAGCCCCCGCTCTGTTTCGGTGACCCAGTTACAAGACGGAAACGCCACCATTGGCTGTTAGTCCTCGCAGGCCTCTCTCATTTTGACTCTCCAGCCCGCAGGGCGAAAATATTTCCGGAAACAACAAAATGTCGGCGGCTGCATCGAACAGTGTGTTCAGCCGGTGGCCGCGTCTCTCCGGGACGGGGCGCTGACTTGACGCGCCGCTCGCCGGCACTGAATCTGACTGCCCGAAGTTTACATCAGACGCAAACCACGAGGGTAAAGGAGCAGAATCAGGCCATTCGGCCCCTCGATTCTGCCCAAAAAACACAATCGTGTCCAATATTTTAAACCCCCACGCTTCTGCCTTCTTCCCCTCAGAACCCCGGCCGTAAGACCGTTCGGCCCATCGAGTCTGCTCCGCCATTTCATCATGGCTCATTTAATAACCCTCTCAACCCCACTCTCCTGCCTTCTCCCCGTAACCTTTGATCCCCTGATTAATCAACAAAACATGTCAGCCTCCGCTTTAAATATACCCTGCGACCTCTCCTCCACAGCCGTCTGTGGTAACGAATTCCATAGATTCACCCACCCTCTGGCTAAAGAAATTCCTTCTCATCTCCGCTCTAAATGCCGTCTCTCTATTCCGAGGCTGTGCCCTCTGGTCCGAAACTCCCCCACTATAGAAAACATCCTCTCCATATCCACTCTATCTGTGTCCTCTGGCCCGAGACTCACCCACTACAGGAAACATCCTCTCCACATCCACTCTATCTGTGTCCTCTGGTCCTAGACTCCCCCACTACAGGAAACATCCTCTCCACATCCACTCTATCTGTGTCCTCTGGTCCTAGACTCCCCCACTACAGGAAACATCCTCTCCACATCCACTCTATCTGTGTCCTCTGGTCCTAGACTCCCCCACTACAGGAAACATCCTCTCCACATCCACTCTATGTGTGTCCTCTGGTCCTAGAATCCCCCCACTACAGGAAACATCCTCTCCACATTCACTCTATCTGTGTCCTCTGGTCCTAGACTCCCATCACTATAGTAAACATCCTCTCCACATCCACTCTATCTGTGTCCTCTGGTCCTAGACTCCCCCACTATAGGAAACATCCTCTCCACATCCAGTCTATCTGTGTCCTCTGGTACCAGACTCCCCCACGACAGGAAACATCCTCTCCACATCCACTCTATCTGTGTCCTCTGGTGCCAGACTCCCCCACGACAGGAAACATCCTCTCCACATCCACTCTATCTGTGTCCTCTGGTGCCAGACTCCCCCACTATAGGAAACATCTTCTCCACATCCACTCTATCTGTGTCCTCTGGTCCTAGACTCCCCCACTACAGGAAACATCCTCACCACATCCACTCTATCTGTATCCTCTGGTCCTAGATTCCCCCCACTACAGGAAACATTCTCTACACATCCACTCTATCTGTGTCCTCTGGTACCAGGCTCCCCCACAATAGGAAACATCCTCTCCACATCCACTCTATGTGTGTCCTCTGGTCCTAGAATCCCCCCACTACAGGAAACATCCTCTCCACATTCACTCTATCTGTGTCCTCTGGTCCTAGACTCCCCTCACTATAGTAAACATCCTCTCCACATCCACCCTATCTGTGTCCTCTGGTCCTAGACTCCCCCACTATAGGAAACATCCTCTCTATATCCACTCTATCTGTGTCCTCTGGTCCCAGACCCCCCCTCCCCACTGCAGGAAACATCCTCTCCACATCCACTCTATCTGTGTCCTCTGGTCCTAGACTCCCCCACTATAGGAAACATCCTCTCAACATCCACTCTATCTGTGTCCTCTGGTCCTAGACTCCCCCACTACAGGAAACATCCTCTCCACATCCACTCTATGTGTGTCCTCTGGTCCTAGACTCCCCCACTACAGGAAACATCCTCTCCACATCCACTCTATCTGTGTCCTCTGGTCCTAGACTCCCCCACTATAGCAAACATCCCCTGGAGCCTTTTTTTCCAAAGTGCCCCGGCCACTGCCTCTGGTAGCTCCTTGTATTTGCAGGTCTCCCTCTGAGCAATTGCTCCCCAATCACCCCCACCTCGGGTCGCAATGAAATCTCTCTGGCCTCTCACTTTAAACCTGCACCCTCCGGTTCTTGATTCTCCAATCCCGCGTGGGGTGGGTGTGTGGGTTGGAGATGGGGGTGTGTGCGTGTGGGAGGGGAACATTGCGTGCATTCAACGGTTTAACGCTTCCATTAAATATCGGCGAATGCATGCGGTATACATCCTGAAATTCTTGCTCGTAACAGACATCCACGAAACACAATAAGATTCTAAAAGAATGGGTGACAGAAAACGATCGAAGCCCAAAGTATTCCCGCTATCTGTACCCCGCCCGCCCCCCCCCAGAGGCTCTATAAACTTCTGTAAGGCCATCCTTCTTTCTCCTACGCTGCGGTAGGATGAGGCGGCCTCCCCACAACGGCACAGTATGAGGGCATCCTTATCCACGGCCATACGGCTCTATAATGAATTATCCTGCAGCCGAGGAATTGACGACCCCCCCCCCCCCGTTAGACTGTGTGAAGTAACTTACGATTTGTTCTTTCTTACTTCACTTCCAATATTTATATATGTAAGGGTTTCTTCTTTTAAGGTTAATAAAATGGCTTCTCTGTACTGTTAACTGCTGACACCGTGGTTCTCTGTCGCAGCATGTTTGGGTTATGATCAGTGATAACGGGACTAGTCTTCACTTGCTAACCAATCGTGATAGATGTTATTCTTTCTGTCTGTGTGAAAGCTGTCAGTTTGCCCGGGGCTTCGGGGGAGAAGGCGCGAAGAGGATGAAGAGAGAAGAGGTGGGCTGAGGAGACGGTTGTCGGACCCGCCGGGCCCGGGCTCGGGGCGGGAGCCCAGGGTCGACGACGAGCGAAGGAGGATCAGCGAAAGGGAATCCGTGAGCTCCAACGTTTGTGCACTGGACATGTTTATGAGATTATTGGCGCCTTTTATTTGTTTTCCTTTTCTTTTGTTTCTCTACTAACCCCATACTTAAATATAAAATCTTAATCGTTTAAACGCACATTGTGGACTGAACGTTATTTCGGGGTACTGATGTTACACAGGGGACACAACACGTAGCATCCACCCAAACTTGATTACCCAGTTTGGCGGGGCCGAAGGCTGCTCTCCCCAGTCGGACCCCAGCTGACCGAGCCTGAGGCTTGCCGGGGCGAGGGTACATCCAGGGGTGCACATGTAATGCTACTGCGACTGTAATTTCCTTCGGGATCAATAAAGTATCTATCTATCTATCTGTCGGTCTATCCATCTATCTCTCTATCTGTTTGATGTGTATCTATCTCTCTATCTATCTATCAATCAATCTATCTATCTATCCATCTATATATCTGTCTGTCTCTGTCCATCTATCTGTCTATGTATCTAGCTATCTATCTCTCTGTACCCATCTCTCTCTCTCTCTATCTATCTATCTGCATATCTGTCTACGAGGGCTGATGATAAGTTCGAGGCCTAAGGTAGGCGGAGTCAATTGTAGAAAACCTAGCACATTCATTTTTTTTTTAACATAGTCACCTCCTACATTTACGCACTTCGTCCAGCGGATCCTGGAGCACACGGGTCCAATCTTTGCAGAAGCCAGCGTCTTGGACCTCCAGAAAGTGGTCGACAGCAGGGGTGATTGATAGGTTCGTGGCCTAAAGTAGAATGTGATGAAGAGAAACTTCAAACTTTCTGCATGTTCACTCAAAGAGTTGAACTGCATGTGCACGTAACGAGAGCTGTATAACTCATCCCCTTCTACCTCAGGCCACGAACCTATCAATCAACCCTCGTATGTATGTACGTATCTATCTATCTATCAAGCTATCTCTTTCGTTCTGTATCTCTGTCTGTCTATCTATCTATCTGTTTGTTTTTCCTTCTATCTATCTCTCTGCTTATCTATCTATCTATCTATCTATCTATCTATCTATCTATCTATCTATCTATCTATCTATCTCTTTAGCTACCTCTCTCTGTATCGCTGTCTCCGTCTATCTATATGTTTTTCTATCTATCTATCTATCTATCTATCTATCTTTCTTTCTATCTATCTATCTATCTAACTTTAATCGATCTGCCTATCTGTCTATCTATCTATATATCTATTTATCTATCTATCTCTCCGCCTATCTACTTATCTGACCATCTATCTATCTGCTTATTTAGCTATCGATCTATCTATTTAACTATCTCTCTCTCTATATCTGTCCGTCTGTCTGTCTATCTATCTATCAATCTATCTATCTATCTATCTATCTATCTATCTATCTATCTATCTATCTATCTATCTATCTATCTGTCTATCTCTTTATCTCTCTACTTATCTATCTATCTCTCTACTTATCTATCTATCTATCTATATATCTACCTATCTATCTAACGATCTCCCTGCTAATATATCTATCTATCGATCCATATATCTGTCTCTGTCTTTCCATCTCTCTCTCTCTCTGTCCAGCTGTGAACTTGTAACGCGACTGCGACCCTGCAATTCCCCCCCCCCCGGGATCGATGAAGTGCCTATCTATCTCGACCTCGTAATCTGCCCCGTTAGGGTCTCGCACCTTCTCGCCTGCCCGCCCTTGCACGTTGTCTATAACTGTGACACTTTAATCCGCGTTTTCCCCTCTTTTTACCCCAAGTGCGCTGGAGGGGGGGGGGGGGAATTGTATTTATTTATTTATTTATTTCTGGTTATTTGAGTTATTGCATGCAAGGGAGTAAAAATCTTTATGTTGCGATTCCATCGCTACGTATAAGCAACAGCAAGGGGAAATGTGGCAGGTTGTCCCAGGACTGTGTTCACGATTGTTTTGTATAGATACAGTCAGATATGCAGACAGATTAATGTGCATTGGTAAATCTGATGGCCTGGTGGAAGGAGCTGTCCCGGAGCCTGTCGGTCCTGGCTTTTATGCTGCGACACCGTTTGCCAGACGGTAGCAGCGGGAACAGTTTGTGGTTGGGGCGGCCGGAGTCCCCGATGGCCCCCTCACCACCCCCGGGCCCTTTCGACGCACCTGCCGGCCGTAAAACGCCCTACGCTGCGCGGACAGGACGGGAAACGAGAGCGGGCCCGCGGCCGAGGGGCTTGGGTCGTTTTCGCGGGAGGCTGAGGCGAGACCTGCTGGAGGTTTGATACTAGGGAAGGATAGAGTGGGCAGCCGGCAACTTTCTCCCCCCCCCCCACGGGGTGAAAATGTCTAATGCCAGCGGGCAGGTGTTGGATGCGAGAGGGGTTAAGTTCAGAGGGCAAGTGTCCTTTACACACGGGAGGTGGCGGGTGCTGGGGGTGGTGGCGGAGGAAGAGACGAGAGGGGCGTTTAAGAGGCTCCGAACCAGATTACAAGGAAGCGCAGGGAGCGGGTTGATGGGTCGGGGTAGGAAAGATGGCCAGTATAGATCTTGCGGGCCGAAGAGCCGCGATGCGCTCGACGAAAGCCCTCCTGCAGACGAGGGAGACGTCTGCGATCGCCGTTTAGGGGGATCGCAGCGGGAAGGTGCGGCCAAAGGTCCAGTTCAGAGGCAGGCGCCCGAGTTCCCGGAGAAACAGCGTCACAGACATCACAGGCAGGACATTCACCAGAGAGAGGCCCGTTCAGGGACCGGGCAGTCGCGGTCCCTTGGGTCTTCGGTCTTCCGTACCTCCTGCCCGATTGGATACGGGGGTAGGGGAGGGGGCGACTTTGGTGATGGACTTCCCGAGTCAGCGACTTCCTGTGGAGAGGACCGACGGTGGGAAGTGAGGGGTGGGAAGATGTACGCGGGATGCATCGGGCTGGGTCCGCCCCGCCACATCTCGGCGGCTTCGGACGTTCCCGGACCAAAAAGCGATACCTCTGGCCCCGGCTGACTAAGATTCGCATCGCAGCCGGTCCCCTCTGCCAGCGTATCCCTCGAAACCTTTCCTGTCCATGTCCCTGTCCGAGCCTGGTTAAAGTACCTGCCTCCACCACTTCCTCTGCCAGCCCCTTCCACAGACGGACCACCCTCTGGGTGAAAAAGTTGTCCCCCGAGTCCCTCTTAAACCAATCTCCCCTCTTGCTTTCCTGTGCACTCAATTTGCCGAACCGGACCGTGAGGCACTTCCAACAACGGGACGGGTGTAAATGTTCACTCCGGACCTCCCTGACCTCCTAATGCGCTATTCTGTGTGTCTGTACCCGCGTTAACACACCTCCCATCCGTGTAAATTGGACCCCCGCCCTTCCCCTTCCTGAAGCGAACGATCAGCTCGACAATTTTTTCACCCAGATCGAGCGGGCGGGAGGCTGCTGTTGTTGATGCCGCTGCGGGGCCACTCGGCCAGGTGTTCGTGACCGCCTCCTCACGCTGACTCATCCCTGCCTCCCACCCCCCCCCGTCGTGTTGATCGAGACCGCTCCCCCCTCCCCCCCCCAACCACACAGCCTGTTTCTGTGGCGCGGCGACCTGGTTTGCGAGCGAGCCGGCGGAAGCGCGCAAGGCGCGATCTCGGCTCCCAGTTTCCGGCCCCGCGCACCTGCTCTCCGAGGCCAGAATTTCCATCCACGCTGTTCGGCGGATGAAAGAGATAACTGAATATTGAATTGAAAACAAACGCAGACACAGACAGACAAGAACACACACACACACACACACACACAACACACACAACACACACACACACACACAACACACAACACACACAACACACACACACACAACACACACACAACACATAACACACACACAACACACACACATACAACACACACACACACACACAACACACACACAACACACACACACACACACACAACACACACACACACAACACACACACAACACACACACAACACATAACACACACACAACACACAACACATAACACACACACAACACACACACACACAACACACACACAACACACACACACACAACACACACACAACACACACACACACACACACACACACACACACACACACACACACAACAGTGACAGTGGTAAACCGATTTACTAATTTCGACTGTTAAGTTTGGGACATTTTTAGCGGTCAATTGCAGATGTAATTTTATTCAGATAGTTGTCAAGTGTTGCGTTTTGGGAAGTCAAACCAGAGTCAGCCTTTCAAAACGAAAGCAGGGACCCTGGGGAGTGTTGTAGAATAGAGGACCCCAGAGGTGCAGGGACACGGTTCCCTGAAAGTGGAGTCACAGGTAGACAGGGACCCTGGGGTGTTGTAGAACAGAGGGACCCAAAGGTACAGGGACACGGTTCCCTGAATGTGAGTCAAAGGTGGACAGGGCCCCTGGGGAGTGTTGTAGAACAGAGGGACCCAGGGGTACGGGGACACTTTTCCCTAAAAGTGGAGTCACGGGTAGACGGGGACCCTGGGGAGTGTTGTAGAACAGAGGGACCCAGGGGCACAGGGACACGGTTCCCTGAAAGTGGAGTCACGGGTAGACGGGGACTCTGGGGAGTGTTGTGGAACAGAGGGACCCAGGGGTACAGGGAGACAGTTCCCTGAAAGTGGAGTCACAGGTAGATGGGGACCCTGGGGAGTGTTGTGGAACAGAGGGACCCAGGGGTACAGTGACACGGTTCCCTGAAAGTGGTGTCACAGGTAAACGGGGACCCTGGGGTGTGTTGTAGAACAGAGGGACCCAGGGGTACAGGGACAGGGTTCCCTGAAAATGGAGTCACAGGTAGACAGGGACCCTGGGGAGTGTCAAGGGACAGAGGGACCCAGGGGTACGGGAACACTGTTTGCTGACAGTGGTCAAAGGTAGACAGGGACCGTGGGGAGTGTTGTGGAACAGAGGGACCCAGGGGTACAGGGACACATTTCCCTAAAAGTGGAGTCACGGGTAGACGGGGACCCTGGGGAGTGTTGTATAACAGAGGGACCCAGGGGTACAGGGAGACAGTTCCCTGAAAGTGAAGTCACAGGTCGACAGGGACCCTGGGGAGTGTTGTGGAACAGAGGGACCCAGGGGTACGGGGACACTTTTCCCTAAAAGTGGAGTCACGGGTAGACGGGGACCCTGGGGAGTGTTGTAGAACAGAGGGACCCAGGGGTACAGGGACACGGTTCCCTGAAAGTGGGGTCACGGGTAGCCAGGGACCCTGGGGAGTGTTGTAGAACAGAGGGACCCAGGGGTGCAGGGACACGGTTCCCTGAAAGTGAAGTCACAGGTACACAGGGACCCTGGGGAGTGTTGTAGAACAGAGGGACCCAGGGGTACAGGGAGACAGTTCCCTGAAAGTGAAGTCACAGGTCGACAGGGACCCTGGGGAGTGTTGTGGAACAGAGGGACCCAGGGGTACGGGGACACTTTTCCCTAAAAGTGGAGTCACGGGTAGACGGGGACCCTGGGGAGTGTTGTAGAACAGAGGGACCCAGGGGTACAGGGACACGGTTCCCTGAAAGTGGGGTCACGGGTAGACAGGGACCCCGGGGTGTGTTGTGGAACAGAGGGACCCAGGGGTGCAGGGACACGGTTCCCTGAAAGTGAAGTCACAGGTCGACAGGGACCCTGGGGAGTGCTGTAGAACAGAGGGACTCAGGGGTACAGGGACACAGTTCCCTGAAATGTGAGTCGCGGGTAGATAGGGACCCTGGAGAGTATTGTAGAACAGGGGGACCCGGGGTATAGGGACACGGTTTCCTGAAAGTGGAGTGACAGGACGGTGAAGGAGGCGTTTGACACGGATGAATAGCTGGTGCAGAACACAATTCCTGGTTAGTCAGGCAGTCGGGGATCTATGCAATTCGCTGCCTTGGAGTCCACGTTACTGGGTATATTTAAGACAGAGATTGGTAGATTCTTGAATGGATGCGTGGAGAACCCAGGAGACGGAAGCTGAGAGAGAAAATGGATGAGCCACGATAAAATGGCGGTGCAGGCTCGATGGGATAATTCTGTTCCGTTTTCTTATGGTCTTATGGCTATGCGACTCCTGACGCCGGGAAGGCAGTCACTGCAGAGTATTGATCATGGGAGGTGAGAGGGGGGGAAAACTTTCTTATAAAGACACTGCCCCGAGGAGGGCAATGGCGAGCCACTTCTGTCGATATAATTGCCAAGGAGGACCATGGTCCTGGGAAGACCATGGTGGCCCACCTCAAACGACACGGAGTGGAATGATGATGTCACACGTCACAGCACGTAACGATGACGTCACACGACACGGCGCCTAACGTGTTGGAAAGGCAGGGCTGAGCCTGGGACGGGCGCAGAGGGAGATTTACCAGGATCTTCCCGGGATTGGAGAGGTTGATCGGGATCAGTATAGAACACAGAACGTGAAAACAGTGCCTTTAGGCACACAGAACGCCCAATTAAAATAAACCCCATCTTCCCGCACACGATCCATTTCCCTCCTATTTCTGCTTGACCACATCTCTATCTAACATCCCGTCGAAAGTTTCCACCACCATACCGGAAAGCACATTGCAGGCGTTTTGGATGTTCGGATCTCGATTTCTAGCAGCGGTAGAACGGCTTGTCTTGCTGAAGGAGATAGTAGGGGGTTGGGGGGGGGGTTCGTGTTAGACTATGAGGAGAGATAGAGTGGCCTGGGACTGTACTCGCTGCAATTCAGAAGGATGGAAGGAAATCTTATAGAAAATAGTCAATAGGTGCAGGAGCAGGCCATTCGGCCCTTCGAGCCAGCACCGCCATTCCCTGTGATCATGGCTGACCATCCACAATCAGTATCCAGTTCCTGCCTTATCCCCATAACCTTTGATTCAACTATCTTTAAGAGCTCTATCCATCTCTTTCTTGAAAACATCCAGAGACTTGGCCTCCACTGCCTTCTGGAGCAGAGCATTCCATATATCCACCACTCTCTGGGCGGAAAACTTTTTCCTCAGCTCCGTTCTAAATGACCTACCCCTAATTCTTAAATTGTGGCCTCTGGTTCTGGACTCACCCATCAGCGGGAACATGCTTCCTGCCTGCAGCGTGTCCAATCCCTTAATAATCTTATATGTTTCAATAAGATCCCCACTCAGCCTTCCAAATTCCAGAGTATACAAGCCCAGTCGCTCCAATCTTTCGACATATGACAGTCCCGCCATCCCGGGAATTAACCCAGTGAACCTACGCTGCACTCCCTCAATAGCAAGAATGTCCTTCCTCAAATTTGGAGACCAAAACTGCACACAGTACTACTCGTGGAAACATATAAAATTATGACATGGATAGATGAGATAAAGGCAGAAACGTTGTTTCCACAGGTAGGTGAGACTAGAACTAGGGGACATAGCCTCAAGATTCGAGCGAGTCGATTTAGGACGGAGATAAGGAAGATCTGCTTTTCCCAGAGGGTGGGGAATCTGTGCAATTCTCTGCCCCATGAAGCAGCGGAGGCTACCTCAGTAAATATATTTAAGGCAAGGTTGGGTAGATTTTCGCATGGCGGGGGAATTAAGGGTGATGGGGGAAAGGCAGGTAGGTGGAGATGAGTCCATGGTCAAATTAACCGTGACCTTATTGGATGGCGGAGCAGGCTCGACGGGCCGAATGGCCGACTCCTGCCCCTATTTATGTTTGTTTGGACTCTCTCAGCAGAGGACAGGGTCCCATGGAATAAAGAGAAGGATGTTGGGAACCAATGGTGGTGGCCGGTGGCAGGTGTTGGAGTCGTCTTTTCCTCTCCTGATAGTGTTGGACCCCCGTACCCTCGGGGATAAATATTCTCTGCACTTAGCACAGTGATGCCCCCTGAGATTTTCTAAACGTATCTGAATTCACGCACTGTGCCTCCTTCCTGCCGAGGAAGAGTTTACCAGCTCAGTAGCATTGTTGTTCACCCGGAGAGTTAACGCCCATCCCTTCTGAACAAACCGGGTGTTTCGCAGGCATTATGCCCCCGGGGCTGGAGTTTGCAGGCGGTTGGGAGGTGGGCGAAGAACAGCGATCACGCTGACGGAGAGAGAGTGGGGGGGGGGGTGCGCAGAGAGAGAGAGAGAGAGAGAGAGAGAGAGAGCCTACGAGAGTGAGAGAGGTGTGATCAAAAAGGAGAGATGAGAGTGTGGGGAGAGAGTGAGAGAGAGAGAGAGGGAGGGAGAGAAAAAGGAGAAAGATGGAGAGAAGGGAGTGTGAGCGCAGAGGAGAAAGAGAGAGCGAACTGGAGAGGGAGAGGGAAAGAGTGAGAGTAGAGTTGGAGAGAAAGAGGGCAGGACGGAGAGACATAATGGTAGTGCGAGAGGCAGACAGAGAGAGAAGGGGAGGGGAGGGAGGTGTGAGTGAAAAGCAGAGATGGGAGAGTAGGGAAAGAGAGAGAGATAGAGAGGGAGAGAGAGAAAAAGGAGAGACGGAGAGAAAGAGTGGGAGCGCGGAGGAGAGAGAGCTAGAGAGGGAGAAGGAAAAGGAGAAAGATGGAGAGAAGAGAGTGTGAGCGCAGAGGAGAAAGAGGGAGCGAACTGGAGAGGGAGAAGGAAAGAGTGAGAGTAGAGTTGGAGAGAAAGAAGGCAAAACGTAGAGACGGAATGGTAGTGCGAGAGAGAGAGAGGGGGGTGTGTGTGAGAGATTGACAGAGAGAGAGAGAGAGAGAGAGGGAGAGAGAGAGGGAGATGGTGACAGTGAGCTGAAATCTAGAGCAAATGCAATCTGCTTGAAGCCCAGAGCAGATCGAGCAGGCGTCGTGGGGGGAACGGGGTATCGGAGATGATGGGGAATGTGTGTGTGTGTGTGTTTGTGTGTGTGTCTTTCCTGTGAACGGATGCATCTGAGTGTGTGTGGGTGAGCGAGACTCTCGCTGTGCCATTTGCGGAAACGAGTCGCTGTTCCCACTTCCCTTCCCCCCACCTCTCTGTGAAAGGCACTTTCTGCATATGCGTCTGTGAGAGAGGCTCTTGTTGAAAGCGAATATCTCTTGTTTATGTGTGTGTGTGTGTGTGTGTGTGTGTGTGTGAGGGGGGGGGGGAGAGAGAGAGAGAGAGAGACAGAGTGAGATAAGTACCTTCCTCTCCCCGCTCTGTATGTACGTGTGAAAGAGAGACTCCCTCTATGTAAACAACAGGAATTCTGCAGATGCTGGAAATTCAAGCAACATACATCAAAGTTGCTGGTGAACGCAGCAGGCCAAGCAGCATCTATAGGAAGAGGCGCAGTCGACGTTTCAGGCCGAGACCCTTCGTCAGGACGGAGGGTCTCGGCCTGAAACGTCGACTGCGCCTCTTCCTATAGATGCTGCTTGGCCTGCTGCGTTCACCAGCAACTTTGATGTATGTTGCTCTCCCTCTATGTATCTGTGTGTGTGTGTGTGTGTGTGTGTGTGTGCGTGTGTCTGTGTGTGTTTGTGTGTGTCTGTGTGTGTTTATCACACTCTCCCTTCACCCTCTCTGAGTGAAGCGAACTGCACCTGGAGTATCATGAGCAATTCTGGGCCCCTTATCTCAGAAAGGACGTGCTGGCTTTGGAGAGGGCAAAGAGGAGGGTCACGAGAAAGATTCCGGGAACGAAAGGGTTAACGTTTGTCGCGAACGTGACAGTTCTGGGCCTGTACTCGCTGGGGTTTGGTAGACTGGAGGTGGAGGGTGGCGGGGTCTTATTGAAAACGACGGAATATTTAATTTTTACTACTTTTAATATTTTTAATATTTAATATTTGTAATCCAGGTAGTGGGAAGCGCAGAATCAAATATCGCTGTGATGATTTACGTTCTAGTATCAATTGTTTGGCGACAATAAAGTAAAAAGTATATTTTGTGACCTGGACAGAGAGGGTATGGAGAGGATGTTTCCTATGATGGGAATGTCTAGGTCCAAATAGCACCGCCTTAGGATAGAGGGACGTCCCTTTAGAACAGGGATGAGGAGGAATTTATTTAGACACCAGAACATAAGACCATAAGGCATAGGAGCGGAATACGGTCATTTGGCCCATCCAGTCTGTTCCGCCATTCTGTCATGGCTGACCCCTTTTTCCCCCCTTATCTCCTCCTCAACCCCAGTTCCCGGCCTTCGCCCCGTAACCTTTGATGCCACGTCCAGTCAAGAACCTATCAACATCTGCATTAAGTACACCCGGCTTCCACAGCTGCCACAAATTCCACAAGTTCACCACCCCCTGGCGAAAGAAATTTCTCCGCATCTCTGTTTTGAAAGGGCGCCCCTCTGTCCTGAGGCTGTGCCCTCTTGTCCTAGACTCCCCCACCACCGGAAACGTCCTTTCCACATCTACTCTGTCTAGGCCTTTCAACTTTGGAAAGATTTCAATGAGATCCCCCCCCCCCCATCCTTCTGAATTCCAGCGAGTACAGACCCAGAGCAGTCAAACATTCCTTGTATTATAACCCTTTCATCCCCGGAATCATCCTTGTGAACCTCCTCTGGACCCTCTCCAATGCCAGAAGATCTTTTCTAAGATGAGGACCCCAAAACTGTTCACAGCACTCAAGGTGAGGCCTCACCAGTTCCTTATAAAGCCTCAGCATTTTATTCTTGCTTTTGTATTCTAGACCTCATGAAATGAAATGAATGCCAACATTGCATTTGCCTTCCTCACCACCGACTCAACCTGCAAGTTATCCTTTCGGGTGTTCTGCACTAGGACTCCCAAGTCCCCTTGCATCTCCGATTTTTTGGATTTTCTTCTCGTTTAGAAAATAGTCCGCAGATTTATTTCTACCACCAAAAATGCATGACCAGTTGCCACTTTTTGCCTATTCTCCTAATCTCTAAGTCCTTGCGCATCCTACCGGTTCCCTCAGCACTACCTGCCCCTCCACCAATCTTCTTCTCATCCACAAACATGGCAACGAAGGCATCTGTTCCATCACCTAAATCATTTATATACAGCATCAAAACAAGTGGTCCCAACACCGACCCCAGTGATTGGCATCCAAGCAAAGAAGGATCTTTTTATTCCCAGTCGCTGCCACCTACCAATCAGCCAATGCTCTAACCATACCAGCAACTTTTGCTTCTCGCTTGACTTGGTAAGCAGCCTCATGTGTGGCACCTTGTCAAAGGCCTTCTGAAAGTCCATATATACAGCACCCACTCCATCCCCTTTATCTATCCTGCTTGTAATCAACTCAAAGAATTCCAACAGGCTCGTCAGGCACGATTTTCCCTCAAGGAAACAATGCTGACTCTGTGCTCTCCTGTCTTATAGGCATCCGTTAGGCTCTTGAGATCATGGATTTGCGCCTTGGAAGGTTTCCAGGGTGCAGGTCTGGGCAAGGTTGTATGGGAGACCGGCAGTTGCCCATCCGGAGTTGCAAGTCTCCCCTCTCCACGCCACCGATGTTGTCCAAAGGAAGGGCAATAGGGCCGATTCAGCGTTGTACCGGTGTTGTCACAGAGCAATGTGTGTGGTTAAGTGCCTTGCTCAAGGACACAACACACTGCCTCATCTGAGACTCGAACTAGCGACCTTCAGATCACCAGACCAACGCCTGAACCACTTGGCCACGCTCCAACACTATCCTGTCCTGTGTCACCAAATACTCCATCACCTCATCCTTAGCAATTGATTCTAGTATCTTCCCAACCACTGACTGGTCTGCAATTTCCTTTCTGCTGCCTTCCTCCTTTCTTAAAGAGTGGAGTGACATTTGTAATTTTCCAGTCCTCTGGCACCGTGCCAGAGTCCAACGATTTTTGAAAGATCATTTCTAATGCCACCACAATCTCTAACGCTACCTCTTTCAGACCCCGAGGGTGAAGTTGCTCTAGATGCACCTTTAGGTCTTCTAGCTTTTTGAGAACCTTCTCTCTTGTAGCAGTAACTGCACCCACTTCTCTTCCTTCACACACTACAACACGAGGCATACTGCTAGCGTCTTCCACAGTGAAGACTTGTGCAAAATACTCATTTAGTTCTGTCCCCATTATTATTTCTCCTGCCTCATTTTCCAGCGGTCCTATATCTACGATCATTTGTCTTTTATTTTTAATCTACTTGAAAAAACTTTTGCTATCCACTTTGATATTATTTGCTAGCTTGCTTTCATATTTCATCTTTTTCCCTTCTAATAATTTTTTCAGTGGCTCTCTGTAGGTTTAAAAAGAATTCCCAATCCTCTATCTTCCCACTAACTTTTGCTTTCTAGTATGTCCTCTCTTTTTCTTTTACAACAGTTTTGATTTCATATGGCAGGAGTTTCATATGATGAAAGACTAGATCGACTCGGCTTGTACTCTCTGGAATTTAGAAGATTGAGGGGGGATCTGATTTAAACGAATAAAATCCTAAAGGGATTGGACAGGCTAGATGCAGGAAGATTGTTCCCGATGTTGGGGAAGTCCAGAACGAGGGGTCACAGTTTGAGGGTAGAGGGGAAGCCTTTTAGGACCGAGATTAGGAAAAACTTCTTCACACAGAGAGTGGTGAATTTGTGGAATTCTCTGGCACAGGAAACAGTTGAGGCCAGTTCATTGACTATATTTAAGAGGGAGTTAGATATGGCCCTTGCGGCTAAAGGGATCAGGGGGTATGGAGAGAAGGCAGGTACAGGGTTGTGAGTTGGATGGTCAGCCATGATCATACTGAATGGCGGTGCAGGCTCGAAGGGCTGAATGGCCCACTCCTGCACCTATTTCCTATGTTTCTATGTCAGTCACGGTTGTACTATTTTACCATTTGAGTATTCCTTCATTTTTGGAATACTTATGTCCTATACCTTGCTCATATTCCCCAGAAACGCAAGCCATTGCTGCTCTGCGGACATCCCTGCCAGCAGCTTCTTCCAATTTACTTTGGCCAACTCCTATCTCATACCACTGTAATTTCCTTTTCTCCACTAAAATACTGCTGCGTTGGACTTTACTTTCTCCCCATCAAATTTCAAGTTGAACACAATCATATTGTGATCACTGGCTCCTAAGGGTTCCTTCACCTTAAGCTCCCTGGTCGCCTCTGGGTTCCTGACTGAACACCCAACCTAGTACAGCTGATCTGCTGGTAGGCTCAAAGGCAAACTGCCCTAAAAAGTCGTCTCTTCGGCATTCAACAAACTCGCTCTGTTCAACCAGAGGGCGGCGGAATGTGTGGAGTCCCTTGCCACAGGCAGCTGTGGAGGCCAAATCATTGGGTGCTTTTGAAGCGGAGGTTGATAGGTTCTTGGTTAGCCAGGGGTCAAAGGTCACGGGGAGAAGAGGGTTGTGGGGGGGGGGACAGTAAATCAGCCGCGATGGAATGACGGAGCAGCCTCGACGGGACGAATGGCCTCGTTCAGCTCCTATGGTGATCGTTGTACGGTGTGTACGTGCGAGTGTGCCCCACTCTTCAATAAAAACCACACGGGAACCCTCTTCGTTCGCAAGAAAATTCCGTTTTATTTATCGAGTAACTAACATCTTCAGAACTGTAATATTAAGCAACACAGAAAATAAGAAATTGCAGGTGATTTCGAAAAGGTTGCAGTCTTCCCTACCACCCCTCCAGTCCCCAGAACCTGGGAGTCTAAAGCTCGCGTTAAACGAGAGGGTAAATATTTACAGGGGCAATGTTTTTTTTTCCCACAGAGAGGGCGGCGGGGATATTGAGCGAAGAGGTAGTAGAGGCGGGTCAATTGAAACGCTTAGAAGACATCTCGACAGGTACAGGCCAAATGCGGGCAAATAGACTCACAGGGTAGTACAGCACATAAACAGGCTTTTCGGCCCATCTTGTCCATGCCGACCAGGCAGGCTAGCTCCATCTGCGCACATCCCCCCGCAACATCCCTCCAGTCCACGTTTCCATCCAAGTTCCTCATCAGCTGGGAGCTCGCTATGTGCTCGGGCGACTCTCCGGGCGAAGAAGTTCCCCTTAACTATTTCCACTTTCGCCCTTAACCCATGACCTCGAGCCCAGCTGAGGGGGAGGAGGCCGTCTTGCATTCGGGCCCATCCTCATGAGCTGCCTGTTACCTCCCTCTGCCGCCCCTCCTCTTTCCCTTTACCACGGTCCACCGCCTTTACACCAAGGTCTCCCTTCCTCTCCGACCGACTTCGTTCTTCTTCAACCATTTACCTCTTCCATCATCTGCAGTCCCCCTTACCCGCGTCCACCCACCTACCCCGCCTCACCTGGTCTCACCTATCACCTGCCCGCATCTATCACCATCTTCTTATCCTGGCCTCTGCCCCTTCCCTTCGACTCGACTCAGGCCTAAGAGGCACTTTCATGACTGTGTGGCCCGCCACTCCTCATACAGACATAGAGAAATGCGTGGTTAAGTGCCTTGCTGAAGGACACAACACGCCGCCTCAGCTGGGGCTCGAACTGGCGACCTTCAGATCACTAGCCGGACGCCTTAACCACCTGGCCACGTGCCCACGTCCCTTCCCAGTCCTGGTAAAATAGGGTCTCTCGTCCGGAAGGCTGCCTGTTCATCCCCCTCTGCGGATGCTGCCCGACCTGCTGACTTCCTCCCGCGTTTTTTGTGCGCGATCCGTTCACCCTAATCTATTCCCACTCGTGATTTTGAGTATCCCTGTGATATGTTCCCCACTCCCCATGAGTCTGCGCTCCAGGGTCTGAAGTCCTAACCAGTTCAAATTCTCGCTGTGGGACCAGCTGAGATGAAGACAATATTTCCGAATGGGCGGAGACTTTGGTCGGCAGGGATCTGTCGGGCCGAAAGGCCTGTATCGGCGATGCGGGACTATACAGTCGCCCTCCCCTCCAGTGGGGGCCGGGACATTTTGAGCTCAGAAATATAAGACAGACGTTTACAGTAGAGGCAGGCGTAAAAGATGACCCGACCATGCAACTAGGTCAATCTCTCTTTCGACGAAGCTCTCTCTCTCTCTCTCTCTCTCTCTCTCTCTCGCTCCGATGCCAAGCGTGGTTTCAGTCGAACCTCTTGGAGTCTGAGGTCTGGTGTATGGGGGGGAGAAAGCACGGAGGGCGTTAGTTCGCGCGTCGAACACGGAACAGGCCCACGATACCGGCGTCGAATGAATTGACCTGACTGACCCCTCCTCCCTCCGGGGCTGCCCCTGGCCTCAAATGCCTCCTGCAAAGTGGACGGGAGGGGAAGCACTCACCCCACCGGTTTCCCTGCCCCTCCTGTTACTATCTGCCCTCCCCACTCCACCCCCACTTCGCCCCGTGCACCGGCTCCCTCTCCTCTCAGATCCCAGCCTCGGCAGCCCCTTGTCATCCCCCCAGACTCCGTGCCTGTTCCCCACTCCCCACTCCCTCCCTCACCTGCCTCTCGACCCCAGCCTCCTCCCCTGGATCCCCAGCTCTGGCCCAGGCCCTTCCCAAGCCGCCTGAGTCTGGGCGGAAGGACCCTCTGCACGCCGCTCCCGAAAGGTCGCTTGAGCCTAACCTTGGACTTCAAAGCGAGCACCGAAACGATGATGGCGTACAGGATACTTTTGCAGATTAGGATGAGGTACGTCAGTCGTCCGGTCTCAATGCTCTGCATCTTTTGCTCTGCACAGAGATGGCAAGGGAGAAAGCGGTGAATCCGGGGTATTCTCCGCCCCAGGGAACCGGTCGAAGCGATCCGTTTAAATACACAGTGGCCACTTTATGAGGTTCACCTGTACACCTGCTCGCTCCTGATCAGCCAATCGCGTGGCAGCAACTCATTGCGTCACCAACACGCAGGCACGGTCAGGAGGTTCAGATAACATCAGAGCGGCGAGGATTGATTGCCGGTGCCAGACGGGGTGGTTCGAGTATCTGAGAAATTCCGGATCTCCTGGGATTTTCACGCACAGTGGTTTCTGGAGCTTACAGAGCACGGTGCAGAGAGAGAGAGAGAGGGAAAAAAAGAGAAAACACCCAGTGATCGGAGGTACTGTGGGTGGAAACGCCTCGTTGCTGAGAGTAGGCTGAGGAGAATGGTCAGACATGTTCAAGCTGACGGGAAGGCGACAGTAGGTTGGTCAGACCCCACTTGGGGTACCGTGTTCAGTTCTGGTCACCTCACTACAGGAAGGGTGTAGATACTATAGAGAGAGTGCAGAGGAGATTTTCAAGGATGCTGCCTGGATTGGGGAACGTGCCTTATGAGAATAGGTTGAGTGAACTTGGCCTTTTCCCCTTTGGAGTGACGGAGGATGAGAGGTGACCTGGCAGAGGTGTATAAGATGATGAGAGGCATTGATCGTGTGGATAGTCAGAGGCTTCTTCCCAGGGCTGAAATGGCTGCCACAAGAGGGCACAGGTTTAAGGTGCTGGGGAGTAGGCGCAGAGGAGATGTCAGGGGTAAGTTTTCTTACGCAGAGAGTTGTGAGTGCGTGGAATGGGCTGCCGGCAACGGTGGTGGAGGTGGGTATGATAGGGTCTTTTAAGAGACTCTTAGACAGGTATAAGGAGCTCAGAAAATTAGAGGGCTATGGGTAACCCTGGGTAATTTCTAAGGTAAGGACATGTTCGGCACAACTTTGTGGGCCGAAAGGCCTGTATTGTGCTGTAGGTTTTCTCTGTTTCTATGTTCATGTTCCATAGTCTTTCAGTTTCCTCTTTTAATTCTGAATATTCCTGGTGTTTTCACTTATTGATTTCTGTACGTTATGTGTGTTTGGAATGGTTATATCTGTTATATGGTCAGACCCCACTTGGAGTACTGTGCTCAGTTCTGGTCGCCTCACTACAGGAAGGATGTGGAAACTATAGAAAGGGTGCAGAGGAGATTTACAAGGATGTTGCCTGGATTGGGGAGCATGCCTTATGAGAATAGGTGGAGTGAACTCGGCCTTTTCTCCTTGGAGTGACGGAGGATGAGAGGTGACCTGACAGAGGTGTATCAGATGATGAGAGGCATTGATCCTGCGGATAGCCAGAGGCTTTTTCCCCTAGGCTGACGAGACAGGGCACAGTTTTAAGGTGCATGGAAGTAGGTACGGAAGGGATGTCAGGGGTAAGTGTTTCACACAGAGAGCGGTGAGTGTGTGGAATGGGAAGACGGCGACGGTGGTGGAGGCGGATACGACAGGGTCTTTTAAGAGGCTCTTAGATGGGTACATGGAGCTTGGAAAAATAGAGGGCTGTGCGGTAGGGAAATTCTGGGCAGTTTCTACGGTCGGTTACACGGTCAGCACAATATTGTGGGCCGAAGTGCCTGTAATGTGCTGTGGATTTCAGATATCCTCGCGCTGTGACAGTGGCGTGCAGAGGAGGAATTCTGAACGAACAACGTGTTGGACCTTGAGGTGGATGGGCTGTAGAGGCAGAAGACCAGGAACATAGACCCAGTGGCCACATTTATCGTACCGGCTGCAGGAGGAGGTACAATTGATGGATCATCGTCGGAGGTAGCGAGATGCAAGTTTGCCGATGACACCCCACCCCCCGTGGCGGGCCGACGAGACGGCGTGCAAGAAGGCCCCCAAGAGAATCGCAAGAACAGAAGGCCACAAGGCACAGGGGGACCATTCGGCCATTCGGCCCATCGAGTTTTCTCCTCCATTCCATCATGGTTGACTGTTCACCCAGACCACACTTTCCTTTGACGCCCTGACTAACCTACCAACGTGTACTTCAGATGCGCCCAAAGACCTTACTGCTGACAGGACGATGTAAGAAGAGGGAAACTCACCTTTACTGATCCCGCAGGGAACTGGAAGAGAGAGAGAGAGAGAAAGAGAGAAATTGAGATACATTATACACTGGATCCGTGAAGAGGCACATCTCATCATTCAGCGCGTTTACACGAGGCGTTATCGGGGACACACCCACCAGCCAGCCAGTCCATGCTCTCTTCTCGCTGCTGAAATCAGGAAGGAGGTACAGGAGCCTCAGGACCCACACCACCAGGTTCAGGAACGGTTACTACCCCTCAATCATCAGGAAGGAGGTACAGGAGCCTCAGGACCCACACCACCAGGTTCAGGGACAGTTATCAGCCCTCAGCCATCAGGAAGGAGGTACAGGAGCCTCAGTACCCACACCACCAGGTTCAGGAACAGTTATCACCCCTCAGCCATCCGGAAAGAGGTACAGGACCCTCAGGACTCGCACCACCAGGTTCAGGGACAGTTATCACCCCTCAACCATTAGGAAGGAGGTATAGGAGCCTCAGGACTCACACCACCAGGTTTAGGAACAGTTGTCACCCCTCAGCCATCAGGTAAAATGTATAAGAGCCCAGGTCTCACTCCCCCAGGGTTAGGAATGTTTGTTACTTTACAACAATTGGGGATGGAAGGGCGGTCCTTATTGCTTTGGGGCACCGCTCCTTGAAGATGTCTTGGACACCTCGGAGGCTCCTGCCCACGATGGAGGGGCCTAACTTCACAACTCTCTGCGGCTTATCTGGATCCCGTGCAGTGACCCCCTTTCCCGCATACCAGGCGATGATGCAGCCAATTAGAATGACTCTGTGGACTCTGTGCAGGGAGAGATTGCCGAGATGAGTACTTTACTTGCGGGAAGGTTAGGGACTGCCAGGGGACCTGGTGGAGGTTTATCATAGGGGCTGAGAGCAAGGAGGTGAACTCTCACTAGTTTATTAGTGTTTCTAATGCTGAGATGGGACATTTTGGTCGGCATGGTGACGTTGCGCCGAAGTTATCTGTTTCAATGCCGCGAGTGCTCTGAAGTGCCGCACCGAGATGCATCGTGGGGAGTGTCCTGGCCTGTTGCATCATGGTCTGGTACTGCAGGTCGAGCGGAGGACTCGGCCCGATACGTCACGTGACCACCCCTCCCCACCACCGGTCGTATCTACAGGGGGCGCTGACTTACCATGAGAGGCATTGATCGTGTGGATAGTCAGAGGCTTTTTCCCCAGGGCTGAAATGTTTGCCACAAGGGGACACAGGTTTAAGGTGCGGGGGGGGGGAGGGGTGAGTTAGGTACAGAGGAGTAGTCAGGAGTATGTGTTTTACGCAGAGAGAGGTGGGTGCGTGGAATGGGCTGCCAGCAACGGTAGTGGAGGCGGATACGGTAGGGTCTTTGAAGAGACTTTTGGATAGGTACATGGGGCTTAGGAAAATAGAGGGCTATGGGTAACCCTGGGTAATTTCGAAGGTAGGGACATGTTCGGCACAGCTTTGTGGGCCGGAGGGCCTGTATTGTGCTGTAGGTTTTCCGTGTTTCAAGAACGCAGCGTCCACCATCATAGATCCCGCCCCCACCAACCGGGCCGCGCCATTCTTCCCATCGGTCAGGAGGTACGGAAGCCGAAAGCACCCCACACCGGCAGGTTCGGGACCAGCGACTTCCTTTCAACCGTCCGGTGCTTGAAGCGACCGTCCCAGCCCCGGATCGCCCCCTCGGCGCAGAAACACTGTCACCACTTTGCGCTACCACAATGGACTCGTTCCCGTCTCAATTGTGTCTTCGTTTGTGAAATATAGTTATAGTTTATGCCCGGCTTGTGTTTCTCGCCTGGATGTTGCGTGTCCGTGTCGTGCAATTTCCCGTGCCCCTGCGCACCCATGGACTTGTGCCCGGGACCTTTGCACTTACTATCTTGGACGTATATCACGGCTTTGTAAGGCCTGGGCACCTCCCCTTCCTGGTAGTGATCCACCCGGCACTCGACCGACTTGGATCTCCATTCCTCGGCGTCCAGGCGTAGACGGCTGGTGATGCTGAACGTCCTGTTACCGTCCGTGCTGAGCGCCTCGGGGTCAGTATGGATGTCGGCATTTTCGGCCCGGACCTCCAGCCCTTCCACCCACCACCGGATCTTGATGTTGTCGGGGTAGAAGCCGGAGATGACGCATACCACCGTGGCTCTCTTTCGGTCCGCGATCGGAGCAGGACGACGTTGGGGCTCTGCCGCTCGTGCTCTAGAGGCGGGGTGGGGGGTGGGTGTTGGGAGAAAAGGAGTGAGGAGGTGTCAATACCACATATGCAGACAAACGCACCACCAAAGCGGCGAATGGAGTTCAACGTGATCAAGTGTGAGGTGTGACTCTCTTTGGAACCTCGATCAGGTCGACCCCCACCGCCGGTAGCCCGTGCTGGTCCAAATCCCGTCGGTGTCACGGCAAAAGCTCACCCACGGGGGGATTCCCAGCCTCTGGTTTAAGGGCTCCTGATTTCATGGGAGGGGTCACAGCATGAGAAAGGGGTGGTTGGGGGGGGGGAGCGAGATCATAAGAACATAAGAAATAGGAGCAGGTGTCGGAAATCCTGTCCCGTCGAGCCTGCTCCGCCATTCAATGAGATCACCGGCTGATCTGACCACGGACTCATCTCCACCTACCTGCCTTTCCCCCCATAGCCCTTAATTCCCCGTACTGCGCAAAAATCTATCCAACCTTGCCTTAAATATATTTACTGAGGTAGCCTCCGGTGCTTCGTTGGGGCAGGGAATTCCACAGATTCACCACTCTCTGGGAAAAGCGGTTCCCCCTCATCTCCATCCTTAATCCACTCCCCACCCCCATGAATCTTGAGGGCTCTGTCCCCTAGTTCGAGTCTCACCTACCCAGTGAAAACGGCTCTCCTGCCTCTGTCTTCATCCAACAAGATCATGGCCGATCTGACCCAGCTCAATAAGATCTCCCCTCTATCTCCTCCTCTCAGTCCCACGTCTGCCCCCTCTCTCTCTCTCCTTGCTGCTCAAACCTTCCAGTCCTGGTAAACATCCCCGTGAATCTTTACCGCGCTCTCAGCAGCTCAACCCACCCTTTCTCTAACTGGGTGAGCAGAATTCCAATTCTATCTCAGCGACGCCATGAATGCCCCAACTATTTGCAGCCATTGCCCCGTCCGACGGAGTCCGCCTCCTCTACCGCCCCCACCCCCGCTCTCAGTGGAACCCTGGACCGGTATCCCCGTGCCTCTCTCTGCCCCTTCGCACAACCCCAGGCACCTGTCAGTCATTGCGCACGTCCCGCCCCAGTCCAACTTCCTGAAATCCGCGTGCCCCAATTAAATCCTTGCCCGTCCCGAGCTCAGTTGGTCAAGACCCTGTTGTAATTATGATTTCTGTAAAAAATGTCTAACTTGAAGGTATTGCAGAAAGTGTGAGTATGAACAATTAATTGTTCAACAGACATCAATCTACCTTCTTTAAATAAATCCAAAACAGAATTTATTTTTCCAAAGTAAAAAAGACTGGATCATTCAAGGAAGGCTTAAAAAAGTAACTTCGATAAATTAAACTGCAAAGTTTAAATTTTTTAAGATTAGAAAAAATTGCGGAACTGGAGTCAAATTTGTAAAGAATACTTAATCACAGGAGGGTCTCGGCCTGAAACGTCGACTGCACCTCTTCCTAGAGATGCTGCCTGGCCTGCTGCGTTCACCAGCAACTTTTATGTGTGTTGCTTAATCACAGGATATAGGTTGAAATTAGCAACTTTAGCTAATTGTATAGGTAAAGCAGCTCCCAATAAGGAGGTCAAATAAAACTGTTTTATTTTCTCAAAATATTCCTCAAAATATTTATGGTATTTCTGTGTCTGACCAACATGTTATTGCATTTGGGACATTGATAGCTAGGAGAGCCATTTTGTTGAAGTGGAAGGGTACATCAGCTCCCACTTTGTCAGAATGGCTCTCTCAAGTGATGCTATGTCTTAGTGTGGAGAAAATTAGAAGTCGAACCTTTGAACCTTTATTTGATTTTGAGAAAAGATGGGGCTCATTTGCTCGTTATTATCATTTGACCTATTTGATAGACTTTTACCACGGTCTAATTGTAAATTTTTTGGGTATATTTTCTTTTCTTGCTGGCGGTTTGATGTTTATTTTTAGAAGCTTTTTGTATGACGCGTGGCTCCGGGTTGTTTTTTTTTAAATCACTTTTTCTGCTTTGTAGAGTTTTTTTTTGTTATCACAAACTTTTTTCTCAATCTTTAAGATAATGTCTTTCTGAGACATTGTAAGTAACAACTTCAATGTACTGGTGTTATTTCTTTTGTATAATATAGGATTTGAAAAGAAAGTAATTATGATTTCATGAATTGTTCCGTCCACTTTCTCCTTACATCCCAAGCACCACCGCCGCCCACCCCCACCCCCCGTCCAAGTCCCGGCAACATCTCCCAGGAATCATTTCCGCACCCCCTCAAGCTTAATCCCACCCTACCTACAGCTTCTCACCCTTTCAAAGTGCTGGACTCAGGTAGGGCGCGCACAATAACTAACAGGTTGTGCTGGGGAACAGAGCACAGGGCTCACTGAGGGGTGGGGGGGGGGGAAAACAGGAATGCAGGGGCGGTGAAGGATTTGTAGGGGCCTACTGGCTCCTCAGCGCCACTCCCTGGCCTTCTCTCCGTAACCTTTGACGCCGTGTCCGATCAAGAACCTGTCAAGCTCTGTCTTACGTACACCGGGCCTCCACAGCTGCCTGTGGTTATAAATTCCACAGATTCACCACCCTCTGGCGAAAGAAATTTCTCCGCATCTCCGTTTTAAATGGTCGCCCCTCCGTCTTGACTCTGTGCCCCCTTGTCCTACATTCCCCCACAACATCCTTTCCGCATCTGCTCTGTCCGGGCCTTTCAACGTTTGAAAGGTCTCATTGAGATCCGCCCTCCCTCGATATTGTAATAATAAATAATTATCCTCCTAAATTCCAGCGAGCACAGACCCAGAGCCATCAAACTTCCCTCATGATTCATTCCCGGAATTATCCTTCTGAACCTCCTCTGGACCCTCCCCAATACCAGCGCATCTTTTATTCGATGTAGAGCCCAAAACTGCTCACAACTCTCTAGGCGAGGCCTCGCCAGTGCCTTACAAACCCTCAGCATCACATCCCCGCTCTTGTGTTCTGGACCTCTTGAAATGAATGCTATCATTGCATTTGCCTTCCTCACCGACTCAACCTGCCAGTTTCACCTTCTAGGGTGTCCTGCGCTGGGACTCCCGCGTCCCCTTCCCACTTTGGGACGGCCGGAACGGAACTGAACGCAGTTCTCCAGATGCGGCCTAACCAGAGTTTCAGAATGTTACAACTCGGCTTCGGGACCCTTGGACTCAGGGCCTGGACTAATCAGGGCAAGCCTCCTCAAAATGCACCATCTCACAATGGCCCGGACGTAACTCCATCATCCATTTCTCTGACGGCGTCTTTTTGACAGTCCTCCTTGTTAACCACACCTTCGTCAGCCAAAACGTGGAAAAGTACAGCACAGAACAGGCTTCTCAGTAATTAACAGGCCCAACTAAACCAAATCCTTCCTGCCAGCTCAATGTCAACCCGCCACCACCGCCATTCCCTGCACACCCAGGTCCCTGTCTAAAGGTAATAGGGATCCTTTAGTCTCGCGAGACCATGGATTTGCGCCTTACAAGGTTTCCAGGGAGCAAGCCTGGGCAAGGTTGTACGGAAGGCCGGCAGTTGCCCATGCTGCAAGTCTCCCCTCTCCACGCCACCGATGCTGTCTAAGGGAAGGGCATTCGGACCCGTACAGCTTGGCACCGGTGCCGTCGCAGAGCAATGTGTGTGGTTAAGTGCCTTGCTCAAGGACACAAACACGCTGCCTCGTCTGGGGCTCGAACTGGCGACCTTGAGATCATTAGACCAACGCCTTAACCACTTGGCCACTCGCCAACACTGGCTAACAGTAAACCATCAAGTAAAGCAAAATTGTTCCATGTTTACATATGATGCTCCAAAACAACCCAATTTTGCCCCGCCGCTCGTTACAGCTCATGCCCTCTAATCCAGGGAGCGTCCTGGTGAACCACAAATCCGATCCCCCCCCCCCCCACACACACACACACACACAAAACCATCCTGTAACGGGGCGGCTAGAACTGAATCGAATACTCCGGATGTTCCCGCTGATGGGTGAGTCCAGAACCAGAGGCCACGGTTTAACAATAAGGGGTAGGCTATTTAGAACGGAGTTGAGGAAAAACTTTTTCAACCAGAGAGTGGCGGATATGTGGAATGCTCTGCCCCAGAAGGCAGTGGAGGCCAAGTCTCTGGATGCTTTCAAGAAAGAGATGGATAGAGCTCTTAAAGATAGCGGAGTCAAAGGGATTTGGGGATCAGGCAGGAACTGGATACTGATTGTGGATGATCAGCCATGATCACAGTGAATGGCGGTGCTGGCTCGAAGGACCGAATGGCCTACTCCTGCACCTATTGTTTATTGTCTATTGATGGGGCCTGAGCAGAGTTTTAGACAGCCGGAACTTGCCCTCCCTCCATCTCCTGCACACCCGCGCCTCCTAAACGCCTCTATCGTATCTGTCTCCTCCGCCACTCCTGAAAGCACATTGCAGGCAGCCCAGCAGTCTCCGGGTAAAAATAATGCTCGCCCCTCTAACTTCCTTTGAAGCCAGCCCCTCTCACCTTAAGCGCACGCCCTCCCCACCACGGAGTACTTTTACAGGCGAAGCGTTGACGCCGGAGAGCAGCGTCCATCATCAGGGACCGCCACCACTCCAACTCATGCTCTCTTCGCGCTCCTGCCACCGGACCAAAACGGTGCGGGAGCGTCAGGACCCACACCACTAGGGTCAGGAACAGTTATTACTCCTCGACCATCAGGAAGGAGGTACAGGAGCCTCGGGTCCCACGCCACCAGGTTCAGGAACAGTTATTACCTCTCAACCATCAGGAAGGAGGTACAGGAGCCTCAGGACCCAGACAACCAGGTTCAGGAACCAGTTATCACCCCTCGACCATCAGGAAGGAGGTACAGGAGCCTCAGGACCCACACCACCAGGTTCAGGGACAGTTATCACCCCTCAACCATCAGAAAGGAGGTACAGGAGCCTCAGGACCCACACAACCAGGTTCAGAAACAGTTATTAACCCACATCCAGCAGGAAGGAGGTACAGGAACTTCAGGACTCACCCTACCAGTGTCAGGGAAAGTTATTAACTCTCAACCATCAGACTCTTGAACCAAAGGGGATAACTTCTCTCAACCTCACTTGCCCCATTCCCGATCTCTTCCCACAAGCTCCCGTCTCACTTATGCTTCGATATTTGTTGCTTACTTTTTACTTGTTATTATTATTTCTTTATTTTCGTATTTGCCCAGTCTGTTGACTTTTGCAAACTGGCTGAACGCCCAAGTTGGCGCGCTCTTTATGGTTCTGTTATGGTTATTGCTCTGTTAATTATTTATTATTATAATATCCAGGGTGCCCGCAAGAAAATGAATTTCGGGATTGTGTGTGTGTGTGTGTGTGTGTGTGTGTATATATATATATGTGTGTGTGTATATATGTACACTATGATAATAAATTTACTTTGAACTTTGAACTTTGGAACTCGCCATTTCCACACTGCTATATAACCATATAACAATTACAGCACGGATACAGGCCATCTGGGCCCTTCTAGTCCATGCCGAATTCTTACTCTCACCTAGTCCCACCGACCTGCACTCAGCCCTCATAACCCTCCATTCCTTTCCTGTCCCTATATCTATCCAATTTAATTTTAAATGACAACATCGAACCTGCCTCAGCCGCTTCTCGTTCCACACAGCTACCACTCTCTGAGTAAAGAAGTTCCCCCTCGTGTTACCCCTAAACTTTTGCCCTTTAACTCTGAACTCATGTCCTCTTGTTTGAATCTCCCCCACTCTCAATGGAAAAAGCCTATCCACGTCAACTCTATCAATCCCCCTCATAATTTTAAACACCTCTATCAAGTCCCCCCTCAACCTTCTACGCTCCAGAGAATAAAGACCAAACTTGTTCAACCTTTCTCTGTAACTTAGGTGATGAAACCCAGGCAACATTTTAGTAAACCGCCTCCGTACTCTCTCAATTTTGTTGTCATCTTTCCTATAATTCGGTGAACAGAACTGTACATAATACTCCAGATTTGGCCTTAACAATGCCTTGTACAATTTCAACATTACATCCCAACTCCTATACTCAATGCGCTGATTAATAAAGGCCAGCATACCAAAAGCTTTCTTCACCACCCTCTCCACATGAGATTCCGCCTTCATAGAACTATGCACCATTATTCCTAGATCCCTCTGTTCTACAGCATTTTTTAATGCCCTACCATTTACCATGTATGTCCTATTTTGATTAGTTCTACCGAAATGTAGCACCTCACATTTTTCAGCATTAAACTCCATCTGCCATCTTTCAGCCCACTCTTCTAAATGGTAGAAGAATGAGGGGAGATTTGATAAAGGTATATAAAATTATGGTGGGTATAGATAGAGTGAATGCAAGCAGGCTTTTTCCACTGAGGCAAGGGGAGAAAAAAACCAGGGGACATGGGTTAACGTTGAGGGGGGGAAAAGTTTAAAGGGAACATTGGGGGGGGCTTCTTCACATAGAGAGTGGTGGGAGTATGGAATGAGCTGCCAGACGACGTGGTAAATGCGGGTTCTTTTGTAACATTTAAGAATAAATTGGACAGATACATGGATGGGAGGTGTATGGAGGGATATGGTCCGTACGCAGGTCAGTTGGACTAGGCAGAAAATGGTTCGGCACAGCCAAGAAGGGCCAAAAGGCCCGTTTCTGTGCTGTAGTTTCTATGGTTCTATGCTCTAAATCTCTCTGCAAGCTTTGAAAACCTACTTCATTATCCACAACTGCACTTATCTTAGTATCATCTGCATACTTATTAATCCAATTTACCACCCCGTCATCCAGATCATTAATATATATGACTATATATATTAATATAATATAATAATATCTATGGTTTCCACATCCTTCCTGTAGTGAGGGGACCAGAACTGAGCACAGTACTCCAAGTGGGGTCTGACCAGGGTCCTATATAGTTACAACATTACCTCTCGGCTCCTGAACTCAATCCTACGATTGATGAAGGCCAATGCACCGTCTGCCTTCTCAGCCGCAGAGTTAACCTCGGCAGAAGATTGAAGGACACTTTATCTCATGTTCTCGTCATTTCTTGCTATTTATTTACATTTGCATTTGCACAGTCTCTTGTCCTCTGCACTATGGGCGATCTTTCATTGATCTTGTTATAGTGTAGATTTGCTGAATAACACATAGTGACACACCCTGTACTTCAATAATATAATTAGCTTTGCACTTTGAACTTTGAACTTTGATCGCAAACAAGAGAGAATCTGCAGATGCTGGAAATATAACCGTAGAAACATATAACAATTACAGCACAGAAATAGGCCATCTCGCCCTTCTAGTCCGTGCCGAACTCTTACTCTCACCTAGTCCCACCGACCTGCACTCAACCCATAATCCTCCATTCCTTTCCTGTCCATATATCTATCCAATTTAACTTTAAACGACAACATCGAACCTGCCTCGACCACTTCTCGTTCCACACAGCTACCACTCTCTGAGTAAAGAAGTTCCCCCTCGTGTTACCCCTAAACTTTTGCCCTTTAACTCTCAACTCATGTCCTCTTGTTTGAATCTCCCCCACTCTCAATGGAAAAAGCCTATCCACGTCAACTCTATCAATCCCCCTCATAATTTTAAACACCTCTATCAAGTCCCCCCTCAACCTTCTACGCTCCAGAGAATAAAGACCAAACTTGTTCAACCTTTCTCTGTAACTTAGGTGATGAAACCCAGGCAACATTTTAGTAAACCGCCTCCGTACTCTCTCAATTTTGTTGTCATCTTTCCTATAATTCGGTGAACAGAACTGTACATAATACTCCAGATTTGGCCTTAACAATGCCTTGTACAATTTCAACATTACATCCCAACTCCTATACTCAATGCGCTGATTAATAAAGGCCAGCATACCAAAAGCTTTCTTCACCACCCTCTCCACATGAGATTCCGCCTTCATAGAACTATGCACCATTATTCCTAGATCCCTCTGTTCTACAGCATTTTTTAATGCCCTACCATTTACCATGTATGTCCTATTTTGATTAGTTCTACCCAAATGTAGCACCTCACATTTTTCAGCATTAAACTCCATCTGCCATCTTTCAGCCCACTCTTCTAACTGGCCTAAATCTCTCTGCAAGCTTTGAAAACCTACTTCATTATCCACAACTCCACCTATCTTAGTATCATCTGCATACTGACTCATCCAATTTACCACCCTATCATCCAAATTATTAATATATATTACAAACAACATTGGACCCAGTACAGATCCCTGAGGCACACCGCTACACGCCAATTTGACAACACAGTTATCCCCCACTACTCTCTGGCGTCTCCTGTCCAGCCACTACTGAATCCATTTTACTACTTCCATATTAATGCCTAACGACTGAACCTTCCTAACTAACTTTCCGCGTGGACCCTTGTCAAAGGCCTTACTGAAGTCCATATAGACAACATCCACCGCTTTACCCTCGTCTACTTGCTTAGTAACCTCATCAAAAAACTCATTAGATTTGTCAGACATGACCTTCCACGCACAAATCCATGTTGACTGTTCCTAATCAGACCCCGTCTATCCAGATAATTACATATACCATTTCTAAGAATACTTTCCATCAATTTACCCACCACTGACGTCAAACTCACACGCTGATAATTGCCAGGTTTACTCTTTTTACTCTGGTAGAAAAACGTAGCAGATGTCTCTCATCAAATTACTATTTAAACCTCTGCGATGTCTTTCCTTTATCTCCGCTGCTTCCAACCTCTCCTTCTAGCACATGCCTCTAATCCAGGGAGTACCCCAAATGGACGTATTCTGCACCCTTTCTCCCCCGGGGAGAGTATGGTGCAGAAGCCCGAAGAGACACACACTCAACGTCCCAGGGACAGCTTCCTCCCTCTCAGTTCGGATTTCGGGACATTTCAAAACTCTCAGAATTTGGCTAATACCGGAGGTGGGATCATAAATTTAAAGTGATTAGAGGAAGGTATTGGGGGTGGGGGTGGGTGTCAGAGATATTTTCTCTATTGTGGCGGGTACGTGGAACTGTTTGTAGAGGGAGATGCAGGAAGGATATAAATAAGGTTGAAAGAGTGCAGAGAAGGTTTACAAAGATGTTGCCGGGACTTGAGAAACTCAGTTACAGAGAAAGGTTAAATAGGTTAGGACTTTATTCCCTGGAGCGTAGAAGAATGAGGGGAGATTTGATAGAGGTATATAAAATTATGATGGGTACAGATAGAGTGAATGTAAGCAGGCTTTTTCCACTGAGGCAAGGGAAGAAAAAAAACAGAGGACATGGGCTTTGGGTGAGGGGGGAAAAGTTTAAAGGGAACATTAGGGGGGGCTTCTTCACGCAGAGAGTGGTGGGAGTATGGAATGAGCTGCCAGACGAGGTGGCAAATGCAGGTTCTTTTTTAACATTTGAGAATAAATTGGACAGATACTTGGATGGGAGGTGTATGGAGGAATATGGTCCGTGTGCAGGTCAGTGGGACTAGGCAGAAATTGGTTCGGCACAGCCAAGAAGGGCCAAAAGGCCTGTTTCTGTACTGTAGTTTCTATTGTTCTATCATTTCTTGGCTCTCGACGCCCAGGGCTTGCCTTCATCTCTGCCACCGGGGAGAGTAGGGTGCAGAAGCCCGAAGAGACACACACTCAACGTCCCAGGGACAGCTTCCTCCCTCTCAGTTCGGATTTCGGGACATTTCAAAACTCTCAGATAGAGACGTGGATGATAGAAAATAATGAGGGTTTCATGCAGATTGATCTGAAAGCAGGCGGAGTGGACAGCACGGCATTGTGGGCCGAAGGGCCTGAGCTGCACCGTACTGGTCTACCCTCTAACTGCAGTCTTGTAAAGCTGAATCATAATTTCTGGACTCTGTTTCCTCGACTGAGGCCTCTATCCAACTGAAGGACATCCGCGCGCACCAACCCTATTCTTCCTTTTTGCATTTTTATTTCTCCCTGAGACCGCGGGAGGAACGTGAGATCCCGGGGAAGTCAGAGGGGCAGTCCAGGTTCCAGGCACAGATGCTAACAGCACCGGAAGTTGAGGTTGAACGGGGGATTGCGGAGCAGGGAGACCAACTCCCTTATCGGATATCATCCCCAGATATTAATGTACCTTTATCCCCCGACCCGTGTTCCTGCCCGGGGCTTAACTTTCAAAGGGGCTTCGAGCCAGATTCATTGACTTGAGACAACTGACTCTGTCCCCTTTCCAAAGTTTGCTTCTCTCCCGTGAAGTCAGCCACAACGATAACATAGAGCAAGGAAGGAGACAGGAGAGTAGAGGAGTGTGGGAGAGAGAGAGAGAGAGACAGACAGAGAGACAGAGAGACAGAGAGAAGGGAAAAGGGCAGAGAGGGTGGCAGAGAGATAGGTGTGGGGAGACGGAATGACAGACAGAGAGAGAATGAGAGAGAGAGAGAGAGAGAAGACATAAAGGGAGAGAACGAGCGGTAGAGAGGTAGAGAGAGCGAGGGAGAGAATCAGAAAGGGGGGGACAGGGAGAACGAGAGGTGAAAGAGGGGGAATAGAGAGAGGGGCAGAGAGAGAGAATGAGTGAGAGTGAGAGTGATACGGAGAGGGAAAGAGGGAGCGACAGGGAGACAGAGAGAATGAGGGAGAGAAAGATCGAGATAGAGACGGATATAGACAGAGAGATAACGAAAGAGAGAGAGTGGGAGAGAGAAAGGGAGAGATTATGGGTCAGGGTAGAGAAGGGCAGAGAGGGGAAAGAGAGGGGAGTGGGAAAAAGAGAGGCGGAGAGACAGCGGAAAACAGGCAGAGAGAGAAAGAGAGAGGGTAGAGAGGATGAAAGAAGGTGTGTGTGAGAGAGAGGGAAGATAGGAGTGTGGAGAGGGCAGCAGCGAGAAAGAGAAGGGAGAAAGAGCTGGAGAGAAGGAATGGTGGGAGAGGGGATACAGGGATGAAAGGAGAGAGAGTTGAGGGACGAGAAAAAGAGTGGAAGGTGAGGGAGAGAGGCAGGGAGAAGTAAGAGAGGAGAGAGGAAGAGGGTAGAAGGGAAAAGGGGGGAATGAGAGCGGGTAGAGAGAGGAGACAGTGAGGACAGAGTGGGGAAAGAGAAGGGCTGGATGGGGAGTGTGGAGATAGAAGGAAGAGAGAAAGCAAAGAGGGGGAGAGGTCTGGAGTGTCAAGTGGAGGGAGAGAGAAGGCGAGGAGGCACGTGGAAAAAGAGAGGGACCCGGCGGGGAGAGAAGGCGGCGAGTGGGAGACAAGGGTAGGGGTGCGTGGAAGAGGGTGAGCCTGGGCGGGCGTGGTCGGGGGCTGGGGGAGAAGGATAGAGCAAGGGACGAGTGAGAATAGAGAAAAGGTGACCAAGAAAGGGAGAGATAGACGGATATGGCCATTATGGTCGTTGGACAGTTGATTTAGCAACGACACTAGTCTGGCAAGGCATTGTGGGTAGCCTGTTCGCCTGCGACACTGTTCTATAGTCTAAGCTCCAATAGACACAGAAACATAGAAAACACACAGCACAATACAGGCCCTTCGGCCCACAAAGCTGTGCCGAACCTGTCCCTACCTTAGAACTACCTAGGCTTTACCCATAGCCCTCTATTCTTCTAAGCTCCATGCACAGATCCAGAAGTCTCTTAAAAGACCCTATCGCATCCTCCTCCACAGCCGCCGTCGGCAGCCCGTTCCACACTCTCACCACTCTCTGCGTAAAAAACTTACCCCTGTACCTACTTCCAAACACCTTAAAACTGCGGACTCTCGTGCTAGCCATTTCAGCCCTGGGGGAAAAGCCCCTGACTATCCACACGATCAATGCCTCTCATCATCTTATACACCTCTATCAGGTCACCTCCCGTCCTCCGTCACTCCAAGGAGAAAAGGCCGAGTTCACTCAACCTATTCTCATAAGACATGCTCCCCAATCCAAGCAACATCCTTGTAAATCTCCTCTGCACCCTTTCTATGGTTTCCACGTCCTTCCTGTAGTGAGGTGACCAGAACTGAGCACAGTACTCCAAGTGGGGTCTGACCAGGGTCCTATATAGCTGCAACATTACCTCTCGGCTGCTAAACTCAATCCCACGATTGTTGAAGGCCAAAACACCGTACGCCTTCTTCACCACTGACTCAAACTGCTCAGCAGCTTTGAGAGAGAGGGATATATATATATATATATAGAGAGAGAGAGAGAGAGAGAGATGGCCAGAGATTGATGCCTAACATACGGATTTCTTTACACACGAACCTACCTAAGACCGCTAGTTTCGTTCCCGCTCCGAAGTTGTACACTCCAGAGAACACACAGTTAACTCCGCGTATTGAAACCGCCACCGCCCCCCCCCCCCCCCCGCGCCGTCAGCCGTGCTCGCAAACAACCCTCCACAATCAACGGGGAAGAGAGGCCCCAGCGAAAAGGCAGACGCGAGATCAGAGGGCGGGAAGGAGGGGGCAGCGAGAGCCGGGCGGGTTTCGTATCAAACCTTGCCGTACCTCTCGAGATATTAACTTAAATTCCTCCCCCCCCCCACCGCCCCCGAAATGCGTTCCTGCACGAGGTTAATTCCTGCAGGTCTGCAAGAACAGACTGGCTTACCTAAGGCAACTAACTTGGTCCCCGTTCCGAAGTAAGCTTCCCTCTCAGAGCATGGTAGCAGCAGCCCCGAGCAAATCGCCTTCTTGCCTTCGGGGGGCTTCGGTCCCCAACGGGGCAGACTCAAAGATAAGATGCAGATAAGGTGACAGTAGATGAAGGGAGAGCGGGAGAAGGAGAAGGAGAGAGGGTGGGGGGGAGAGGGAGAGAGAGAGAGAGAGAGAGAGAGAGAGAGAGAGAGAGAGAGAGAGAGAGAGAGAGAAGGAGAGGGAGAGGCTGGAAAAAGGAGGGAGAGGGAAAGAGAGAGAGAGGGAGAGAGAGAAGAAGAGGCGAGAGGAGGGAGGGAGATGGAGAGAGTGTGAGAAAGATATACAGAGAGAATTTCACATAAAGAGCGACAGAGAGGGAGAGAAACAGAGCGAAGGAAAGAGAGAATGAGATACAGGGAATGAGTGAAAGAGGGGAAAGAAAAAGAGAGAGGACGAGGGAGACAAAATAAGAGGGAGTGAGAGAGAGAGGGGGAGGGAGAGAGAGAATGAGAGAGAGAGAGAGTGAGAGAGTGAGGGAGAGAATAACCGAGGGAGAAAGAGATAGGGAGAGCGAGAGGGTAAAGGGTAGGACTGAGAGAGAATGGGTGAGAGAGAGAGAGAGAGAGAGAGAGAGAGAGAAAGAGAGAGAGAGAGAGAGAGAGAGAAGGAGACACAGAGAACAGGATAGGGTAGGGAAGTGGGGTTAGAAAAGGGGAGTGCAGTGAGTGGGGTAGAGTGGGAAGAGAGGAGGAAGGAGGGGGGAGAGTGTGGAGGAGAGAAAAAGGAAAAAAGGCATACAGAGAGTGTGTAGAGGGCCAAGATGGCGGGTTATATGGGAGGCAGGGTTTAAGGGTCGCACAACATTGTGGGCCGAAGGGCCTGTACTGTGCTGTACTATTCTATATTCTATGTTCTATGTTCTAAGAAGGTGAGAGAGAGGCAAGAGAACTGTGTGGACATAAAACATAGGACATAGAATAGTACAGCACAGTACAGGCCCTTCGGCCCACAATGTTGACCTCTCTCATATAACCCCCCCCCACCTTAAATTCCACCATATACCTGTCTAGTAGTCTCTTAAACTTCATGAGTGTATCTGCCTCCACCACTGACTCAGGCAGTGCATTCCACGCACCAACCACTCTCTGAGTAAAAAACATTCCTCTAATATCCCCCTTGAACTTTCCACCCCTTACCTTAAAGCCATGTCCTCTTGTATTGAGCAGTGGTGCCCTGGGGAAGAGGGGCTGGCTGTCCACTCTATCTATTCCTCAAAGAAATAGAGAAACAGTGTGAGAGAAAGGAGAAAGGAGGTAGGGAGAAGGAAGTGGAGAGATGAACGGTGGGAGAGAGGATAGAAGGAGAAGAATAGGGAGGAAGGTTGCGAGAAAAAGAGTTAAAGAGAGGGAGGAAGGAGAGAGTGGAGGGAAACGAGCGGAAGGCGGAGGAGCGAGGTCGGGAAAAGAAAGATAATAGAGGGAAACAGCGAGGGGATTGTGGAAAGAGAGAGACAGAGACAGAGAGGGAGGGAGAGAGAGAAGGTAGAGAGAGGGGACAGTGAGGGCAGAGTAGGGTGGATTGAAGAGCGCGGGGATAGAAAGGAGCAAGAGGAAATGATGGAAGCAGAGAAAGTAGAGAGATAATTGAAGCAGGAGATAGAGAATGGGGAGGGAGGGAGAGAGAAGAGGAGAAGGCATGTGGAAAGAGAGGGAGGGAGGGGAGAGAAAACGACGTCTGTAAGACAGGGTAGAGATTTATGGAGTGAGTGCCAACTGGGCGGTTGGGGGGGTTGGAGGGGAGAGGGACAGAATGATGAAGCAAGGGGTGAAAGATACTCGAAATAAGTGACCTAGAAAGAGAGAAGTAGGAGGTAAATGGACGCATATGGTAATTGAGTAGGCCGAAGGGATTAGTATCGTTAGACGCCATTGGTTTGGCAAGGCATTGTGGGGGGCCTGTATGCCTGCTCCACTGTTCTATAGTCTATGGATTAAAAGAAACAGAAAAAGTAAACATGGAGTCCGTCATATCAACCCTTCCAGGAATGAGAGGGTTACCGTGTGAGGAACGTCTGACAGCTCTTGGGTTGTATTCCCTGGAGTTCAGGAGAATGAGGGGGGATCTCATAGAAACATACCGAAAGTTAAAAGGCCTGAAGAAATTAGATATGGCAAAGCTATTTCCCATGGTCGGGGAGTCTAGGACAAGAGGGCACGACTTCAGGATTGAAGGGCGTCCATTTAGAACTGAGATGCGGAGAAATTACTTTAGTCAGATGGTGGTATATCTGTGGAATTTGTTGCCATGAGTCATCGGGTGCATTTAAGGCAGAGATACACAAGTTCTTGACTAGCCAGGGCACCAAAGGGCATGGGGTGAAAGCAGAGGAGTGGGGATCACCGGATGAATTTGATCAGACCATTATGCAATGGCGGAGCAGACTCGATGGGCCAAATGGCCCACTTCTGCTCTTAAATCTTATGGTCTTATAGTCTTAAATGGATTGAGGTAGAGAATATGTGAGAATTGGAGATGGAGGGAGTGAGGAGAACAGACAATTAGACTGGGAGGAGCAGAAAAATCCAGAGAAAGGATGAGATACAGGGAGGATTGGTATCGAGAGAGAGAGAGGGAGAGAGAGGGAATGAGAGGGTGAGAGTGAGCGAGAGAGTGGAAGATGGAGAGCTAGGAGTTAGTTCTAGGGTGACCAAGGAAGGCAAGAGGGATGGAGAGAGGTAGGGAGAAAGGGATGGAGAGGTGGACAGAGAGGCAAGGGTGAAGGAAGTGAGAGAGGAAAGGAGAGAAGGAGGCAGAGAAAAGGAGAAAGAGAGGGAAGGGATGAGAGGGTGAGGGAGGGAAAGGAGGAGAGGGCGCGGGGCAGAGAGAGCGATGGAGGGAGTGAGAGAGTTGGGAAAATCCAGGAATGAGAGAGAGAGGGTACAGAGAGGTAAGACCAGATGGAGTGAAGGGGGGAAAGAGACAGAGTGAGAGACAGAGGATGAGAGAGTTTGAGGGAGAAAGAGCAAGGCGCGGGATGGGTAAGGGAGACGGTATGAGGGCCGGCTGAGGGGCAGACAATGAGTGCGCGAGTGTGTGAGGGAGAGGGGGAGTGAGAGAGAGAGAGAGAAAGAGAGAGAAAGAAAGAGAGAGAGTTGATTGTGGAAGGACAGAGAGAGAGAGTTGATAGTGGAAGGAGAGGGAAAGTCAGGGAGAGCGGGATTGAGTGAGGGAAAGAGAGAGAAGAGTGTGAGTGAGAGAGTGAGAGACAGAGAGAGAAAGAAGAAGGGATAGAGAGAGAGAGAGAGACAGAAATTGATGTCCAACGAACGGATTTCTTTGTAAACGAACCTACCTAAGACAGTCAGTTTTGTCCCCGCTCCGAAGTAGTACACATCAGAGGAGCACAGAGGTAACTCCGCAAATTGAAACCCTCCCCTCCACCCCCACCGTTAGCCGAGCACCCAGGGAACCCTTCAGCCATCACCGGGGGCGGAGAGACCCCGGTGGGAAGGCAGGCACGAAATCGAAGAGCGGTGGGGTGGAGGGCAAAGGATTCGGGAGGATTTCGCATGAAACCCCCTCAAGTTATCTGGCTATCTCGTCACCCCCTACCCCTCCTGCAGAATTCAAGTCCAGCTAAATCATGCTCTCACTCCATCCTCCCACCACCCCACTAGGAATAGGGTTCCCCTGGTCCTCACCTACCACCCCACCAGCCTCCGGGTCCAACATATTATTTTCCGTAACTTCCGCCACCTCCAACGGGATCCCACCACTAAGCACATCTTTCCTCCCCCCCCCCTCTGCATTCCGCAGGGATCGCTCCCTACACAACTCCCTTGTCCATTCGTCCCCCCCAACCCTCCCCACTGATCTCCCTCCTGGCACTTATCCGTGTAAGCGGAACAAGTGCTACACATGCCCTTACACTTCCTCCCTTACCACCGTTCAGGGCCCCAAACAGTCCTTCCAGGTGAGGCATCACTTCACCTGTGAGTCGACTGGGGTGATATACTGCGTCCGGTGCTCCCGATGTGGCCTTTTATATATTGGTGAGACCCGACGCAGACTGGGAGACCGCTTCGCTGAACATCTACGCTCTGTCCGCCAGAGAAAGCAGGTTCTCCCAGTGGCCACACATTTTAATTCCACATCCCATTCGTATTCTGACATGTCTATCCACGGCCTCCTCTACTGTAAAGATGAAGCCACACTCAGGTTGGAGAAACAACACCTTATATTCCGTCTGGGTAGCCTCCAACCTGATGGCATGAACATCGACTTCTCTAACTTCCGCTAGGTCCCACCTCCCCCTCGTACCCCATCTGTTACTCATTTTTATGCACACATTCTTTCTCTCACTCTCCCTTTTCTCCCTCTGTCCCTCTGAATATACCTCTTGCCCATCCTCTGGGTCACCTCCCCCTTGTCTTTCTTCCCGGACCTCCTGTCCCATGATCCTCTCGTATCCCCTTTTGCCAATCACCTGTCCAGCTCTCGGCTCTATCCCTCCCCCTCCTGTCTTCTCCTATCATTTTGGATCTCCCCCTCCCCCTCCAGCTTTCAAATCCCTTACTCACTCTTCCTTCAGTTAGTCCTGACGAAGGGTCTCGGCCCGAAACGTCGACTGTACCTCTTCCTAGAGATGCTGCCTGGCCTGCTGCGTTCACCAGCAACTTTGATGTGTGTTGCTTTAATCTCCAGCATCTGCAGAATTCCTATTGTTTCCAGCTAAATTACGTCCGTTAGCAGAATGCGGAACAGCACAGGGAGCGGCCTCTCGGCCCATTGCGTCTCTGCCGACCACGATGTTAATTTAAACTGAGCATGGTCCCTATACCTCCCTCACTGTTCTCTAACCATATATGGGCCTGCCCAGCCGCCCCTGAACCGCGAACATTATCGTTTCTGTCTCCCCCAACAGCCCCGGCCGCGAATTCCAGGCACCGGACGCTCTCAGGGTCAAGATATCTGCCCTCGTAAATTTTTCTTGCAATCCCCCCTCCCCCCACCCCCAGGGCTCACACCGAGCCAGCGGAACAATTCTTGCGCCGTGACCTTTTCGAAATTCACTCCCTGAGAACTGGTTGTTGGACAAAATGGCGTTTCTGTCAGCAAACATGTGCAGATCCGTTTATACCTCTCCCTGATGAGCTTAACTTCTCCCCCCTTCCCCTCTCTATCCCAATCTCTCTTTCTCAGTTTTCCGCTCTGTTTCCTTTCAACCTCTCTGTTAATTTCCGCCGCTTTCGCTCTCTTTCGGCCCTCTTCACCCTCTCCTCCCTTGTCGTTTCCACCTCCCTCTCCCCCGCTCTCTTTCCCCTCTCCCCCCTCTCTACTTTCCCGCTCCCCCATTCCTCTCCTCTCTCTTCGCCGATCTCCCTCCCCCCATCTCTCTCTCTCTCTCTCTCTCTCTCTCTCTCTACCCGTTCCCTCCTTTTTCTTTTTGGCCCCTCTTTGCTCTCTCCCTTAGCTTCTGGTTGCCGCCTCTTGCCCTTCTTTCTCCCCTTCTCCCCCTCCTCTCTCTCCCCCTTCTCTCTCTCCCTCCACTCAGCTTTTCGTACCCCCTTCCAGTTCCCCGGTCCCCTCTTCTTCTCTCTCCCCTTCACTCACTCTCCTCATCTTCGCTCTCTATCCTCCTTCCCTCCTCTTCCTTCTCTTTCGCTGTCCCTCTCTCTCCCTTCTCCTCCACATTCTCTCTTGCTCCTTCTCTCCTTCCACTCTCCATCCTCTCTTCCAATCTCTCTCCCCCCCCCCCCTCCACTTCTACCTCTCTCATTCTTTCATGGACCCCATTCTCCTCTTTTACCACCTCTGTCCCTGTCTTTCCCTCTTCTACCAATCTCTACCCTGCCACTCTCAACCCTCAGTCGTCCCTTCCCCTTCTCCGCGTCCTCTCTTTCCCTCTCTGTGTCTTAAACACTCTTTGTTTCTTGCAGCGGTCTCTCCCCTCTCGACCTAGATCGCACCGTTTCCCCCTGGGATGTCCTGCCGCATTATTTTGCGCCCCGAGTCTGACTCTCCCAGCAGTGGACATGACCCCCGCTTACCTAAAACGACCAGCTTTGTCCCGGCTCCGAAGTATGCTTCGTAAGCATTACACACCAGTGCGTCTCTAAACAAGACCTGGCTCCCAAACTTGTGTTTTGTACACCTGTCGCCATCGGCCCAGTCGGCAGACCCCTTCTCTACAGTCAACGAACCAATTTTGCTCAGGTCACCTCTCTCCCTCTCTTGTTTTCCCCTAAAATCTCTATCGCCCTCTCCTTTGCTCTCCCTAACACTCTCTCTTGCCTGTCTTCCCTCACTCCTGTCTTTCACCCTTGCCCCTCTCCTTTGCCGTCTCTCCCCCTCGCAGCCCCCTCCATCTACCTGTCTCACTCTCCACCTCGCCCCCTGCCCCGCTTAGGTTTCCTTCGCCCTCTCGTCCTCTTCTCCCATGCCTTTCTCTTCCCTCTCTCCTTCCTCCCTCATGGGTTCCCCCCCCCCCCGCTTCTTGCCTTCTGCCTCTAATCTCTTCTTTCCTCCATCTACTCTCAATCCCTTTATCCCTACCGCTCCACCTTCCCCCTTTTTCTATCCCATCCCCTCATTACCTCTCCCCCTCTTTCCATCTCCTCTCATTTCTCTCCTCTTCCTCTCTTCCGTCTCTCACTCTGTCCGACTCTCACGCCGCATCCATCTCTCCCTTTCTCTGCCGATTCTCGTCTCTCTCCCCCCGCCCCTCTCATTTCTCTTCTCTCCCCTCCTCTCCTCCTCCTCCTGCTGTATCTTCGTGTCCCTCAGCCCCTCCGCTCGGAGTCAGCCTCACTGGGCGTCAAACACGCACCCGCTTACCTAAAACGACCAGTTTCGTCCCGTCGCCGAATTAGGCTTCATCGTAATTACACACCGGTTCGGGGCTGTCTCCAAACAAACCCTGGCCTCTAACCTTCTGCCTGTGCACCCGCCGCCATCAGCCCTGTTCGTGCACCTATGATCTTCGCCATTTTCCCCGCCTCACTCTCTCTATTCCCCGTCTTCTCTTCTCACCTCCTCTCCTTCTCCCTCTCGCCGCTCTCCCCTTGTCAGTCTCCCCCCCCATTCTCTCTCTCCCTCTTCCTTTCCATCTCGCTCCCTTCCCCCTCTTCTATTTATCTCTCTCCCTTCACCTCATCGTCTCCCTCTCCGGCTCCCCCCGTCTCCCAGTTCTTCCTCTTCCTCGTCTCTCCCTAGCTATCTTCTCTGTCCCTCCAACTCCATTTTTATCCCCGCTCTCTGTTTTCTCCTGTGCACTCTCTCCCATCCCGTCTGTCCACCCCATCTCGACCACTCCTCTCAATCTCCCCCTCTATTACTCCGCAACTTTTTCTCCCCTGTTCGTCTCAGGCGAAGCTCTCCCGTCGCCCCTCTGCCAAGCTCCGCTGCGGGGTTGCTGCTCGCCCCGAAATCCCCGCCGACATTTAGCACCCCCCCCCCCCCGCTGGTCGCCCTGCTCCGCCCCGAGTCAAATGGACTCAGCATCCAGAAACAAAAGCCGACTCACCAAAGACTACCAGTTTGGTCCCGCTGCCGAAAAACTGCGGATTGTTGTTACACAGCGGGCGCAGCCTGTTTCAAAACCAGCCCTCGTTCTTTCTCGCCGCGTCTACGCAGCCGCGTTCGCCACCTCCCAGCACATAGAATAATAGACTGAAACAACATGGAAGCGGGGCCTCTATCCCACCCGCCCCACCTCTCCCCCTTTCCCTGTCCATTCTACCCTTTCTCTCTCCCTCTTTCTCCTCTTATCATTTCATAAAAAGAAAAAAATATAAAGAAACTTTCATAATCTTATATATATAAAGAACCCCATTATTCTCTATAAACAAAAACAGAAGGTAAAAAAAAGAAAAAGGAAGAAACTATAGAAACCATAGAAACCATAGAAACTACAGCACAGAAACAGGCCTTTTGGCCCTTCTTGGCTGTGCCGAACCATTTTCTGCCTAGTCCCACTGACCTGCACACGAACCATATCCCGCCATACACCTCCCATCCATGTATCTGTCCAATTTATTCTTAAATGTTAAAAAAGAACCCGCATTTACCACCTCGTCTGGCAGCTCATTCCATACTCCCACCACTCTCTGTGTGAAGAAGCCCACCCCCCAATGTTCCCTTTAAACTTTTCCCCCCCTCACCCTAAACCCATGTCCTCTGGTTTTTTTCTCCCCTTGCCTCAGTGGAAAAAGCCTGCTTGCATTCACTCTATCTATACCCATCATAATTTTATATACCTCTATCAAATCTCCCCTCATTCTTCTACGCTCCAGGGAATAAAGTCCCAACCTATTCAACCTTTCTCTGTAACTGAGTTTCTCAAGTCCTGGCAACATCCTTGTAAACCTTCTCTGCACTCTTTCAACCTTATTTATATCCCTCCTGTAATTTGGTGACCAAAACTGAACGCAATACTCCAGATTCGGCCTCACCAATGCCTTATACAACCTCATCATAACATTCCAGCTCTTATACTCAATAATTATACTCAATATACTCAATAAGCCCATACTGCTAGTAAAAGCAAAAAGAAAGAAAAAAACTTCCTGATCAAACCCAAGGTTTCGAGAAAGTAACTGGAAGAGCAATAAATAAATCCATATGAAAATATTGAACAAAAGGTCGCCAGGTTTCTTCAAATTTAAAGGATGTATCAAATGTCCGACTCCATATTTTCTCTAAAAGTAGACAGGACATAATGGAGGAAAGCCAATAAAAAAAACAGTAGGTGGATTAGAACCCTTCCAGTTAAGCAAAGTGGCTCTCCTACTCAATAAAGTTGTAAAAGCTATCATCCGTTGAGCGGAAACAGGAATATATCCTGCTTCCGGTGGAATGATCCCAAAAATTGCTGTAAATAAATTCGGTTGTAGGTCCAAATTCAAGACCTTTGATAAAGTTTTAAAGACAGCTTTCCAAAAAAAAATATCTATCCTTTCATTTTGTCTCCACCCCTGTCTTCACTCATTTCCTCTTCTTCCCTTTTTCCCTACTCCCATTTCTTCTTCTTTCCCGCTCTATCTCTCTTCTTTCTCGGTCCATTCTCTCTCCTCTCTCTCTCTCTTCCCTCTCTCCCGCCTCCCCTCTCCTGTTCTCGCTCTCTTCCTCATCTCCCCTCCGCTATGCTTTTCCCTCCAGATATCTCCCTTCTTCTCTGTGCCCTCTTCTATTTCTCCCCACTGCTCCTCTCTATGCTGCCGTCCCTCTTCCTCACAGGGGACCTCTCCCGTATCCCCTGCTTCTCTTCCTGGAAACGATGTCTTATCTTCCCTGCGTGTTCGTCCCATTACCCCCCGCCCCCCCCCCCCCGGCAGCCCAAATAAGATGGACTCAGCTCTAGAAACCAACCGACTCACCGAGTAGACCAGTTTGGTCCCGCTGCCGAAATACTGCTCGGTGTTGGTGTATCTCCCTTCTTCTCTCTCTCTTCTTCTCCTCGGCTTCCTCTCTCTCCCTACTCCTATTCCTTATCCCTCCCGCTTTATCTCTCCTCCCTCTTCCCTTCCCCTCTCTCCCCTCTGCTCCCATCTTCTCTCTCCCATTCCTTCTCTCTTCTCCTCCACCCCTCCTCTCAATCCTCTATCCTCTCCCCCCCCCTTCCTCCTTCTGTCTGGCCTCTCTCTCCCCCTTCCCCTCTTCTCCCCTCTGCTGCTCTCTATTTTTCTCTCGCCCTCCCTCCCAGGGAACCTCTCCCGTCCCCTTCCTCCCTCGGGAGTCGGTCCGAGATCGCTGCTTTCATAGAAACATAGAAACATAGAAAATAGGTGCAGGAGTAGGCCATTCGGCCCTTCGAGCCTGCACCGCCATTTATTATGATCATGGCTGATCATCCAACTCAGAACCCCACCCCAGCCTTCCCTCCATACCCCCTGACCCCCGTAGCCACAAGGGCCATATCTAACTCCCTCTTAAATATAGCCAATGAACTGGCCTCAACTGTTTCCGGTGGCAGAGAATTCCACAGATTCACCACTCTCTGTGTGAAGAAGTTTTTCCTAATCTCGGTCCTAAAAGGCTTCCCCTCTATCCTCAAACTGTGACCCCTCGTTCTGGACTTCTCCAACATCGGGAACAATCTTCCTGCATCTAGCCTGTCCAATCCCTTTAGGATCTTATACCTTTCAATCAGATCCCCCCTCAATCTTCTAAATTCCAACGAGTACAAGCCCAATTCATCCAGTCTTTCTTCATATGAAAGTCCTGCCATCCCAGGAATCAATCTGGTGAACCTTCTTTGTACTCCCTCTATGGCAAAGATGTCTTTCCTCAGATTAGGGGACCAAAACTGCACACAATACTCCAGGTGTGGTCTCACCAAGGCCTTGTACAATTTTTTCCACCAAAGTGGATAACTTCACATTTATCCACATTAAATTGATCTGCCATGAATTTGCCCACTCACCCAACCTATCCAAGTCACCCTGCATCCTCTTAGCATCCTCCTCACTGCTAACACTGCCACCCAGCTTCGTGTCATCCGCAAACTTGGAGATGCTGCATTTAATTCCCTCATCCAAGTCATTAATATATATTGTAAACAACTGGGGTCCCAGCACTGAGCCTTGCGGTACCCCACTAGTCACCGCCTGCCATTCTGAAAAGGTCCCGTTTCCCTGGCAATTATCCCCGCTTGTTCGACCCAGTCCACCTCGAGTCAAATGGACTCGGCACCAGCAGCAAAGCGACTCACCTAAGACGACCAGTTTGGTCCCACCGCCGAAATACCGCTCGCTGGTAGCACACGGCGGCCGGGGCCTGCTTCAAAACCAGTCCTCGCTCTCTCTCTCTTGCCGCGTCAACGCAGCCGCGTTCACCCACCCTGAGTTGCAGAGCGGTACAGCCAAGAAACAGGCCGGACTGGTCCACACCGACCATCCCAGTTAGCCCAGTTTGCTAGATTCTAAATCTCTCCCTCCCTTTCCCCTTCGACCCGTCTCTTCTGGTTCTTGATACCCCGACCCAGGGAGGAAGACTGCGCGCGTTCACGCTATCCGTGCACCTCGTGGTTTTCTACACCTTTGCCAGGTCACCTCTGAGCTTCCCACGCCCTCAGCAATAATGTCCCTACCTGCCCGACGCCCCTCCGTAATTCAATCCCTCGAGCCCAGGCAACATCCTCGTAAATCTCCCTCCGGGCTCTTTCCAGCTCAGTGTCATCTTTCCTACAGCGTCCTTTGAAGAACCATCTCCCAGTCTCCTGCGCTCCGGGAAATAAAATCCTTAGCAACTGCTCCTTATATCCCATCCCCTCGAATCCTGGCAGTATCCTTATAAAACTTCTCCGCACTCTTCCAAGGTGAACCACTTCTAGCCTATACGAGGGCGACCCAAAACGGAATCGCCGCTCACCAGCGTGCTCCACAAAGACACCATGAAGCCCAACTTTTAAACTCACTACCCTCTCGCCCAAGTATCCCTGACCCCGCCACTCTTGGCTTTCCTAAGCAAATCTAAGCAAACATGGCCTGTCTTCTATGCAGTCGGTGTTTAAATATCCTCCACAGGTCACTAAGGATTTCCCCCCAAAATTTGCCTTATTCCCATTAACTCTCCCTTACGCTTGCCTAACATTCTCATAGCCTGTCCTCGTAAAGTTGAAAACGACACCCATTATTCACTACCACAGGTAAACGTACTGAGTTGTGATCGCTACTTGCTGGATGCTCCCCCCCACTGGAAGCCCAGTCTCCTGGCCAGACTGATTTCCCACCGCCCAGACCAGAACAACCACCCCTCCAGTCGTCCCAGATGCAAACTGCTCAAGAGACCCTCTTGGATGCTGTGAACAAATTCTGCCCCGACTAAACCTCTTGTACCAAGGAGGTCCAAGTCGATGTTGGGAGAGTTGAAGTCGCCCAGGATAGCAACCGTGTTGTTTTCCGTAGCTTTCTCTAATCTGCCACCATATCTATCCCTCGATGTTCCCGTTGCTATTGTGGGGGTGGCGGGGGTGGGGGGAAGGTTGTAGTCTTATTCCGTGATTGCAGTTGTCTTATCATGTGAGTTCTACTCATATAGACCTAGTGAACCAACCTTCCATTTTGTCCCCGCCGATCTGACTTCGGGCCTCCAAGCTAGGCCTGGTCGCGAAATAGTGTCAGACGCAAGGGATGGGACCATTAGGCCCCGCTAGTAAATACCGACCCAGATGCCCCATCGAAACTAGTCCTTCCTGAGAACTTGAACATACATTCCCTGCATTCTGTAGAGTTCCCGTAATCCGCCCCAGGACAGCTGAGGATTTGCCCAAAAATTATCTTTTTCCAATTAACCGACCCTCGCCCCTGCCTAATATTCTCATAATTTACCTTCTTAAAGTTGATTGCAAGGTCCATCAATTTGTTGATTCAGAACGACATGAATGCTGGCTAAGTTATGATCAGTGTTTGCTGACTGCTCCCCCGACTGAAAGGTCAGTCACCTGGCTAGATTAATTTCCCAGCGCCAGGTGCAGAATGGCCCCTCCTCCACTTGACAATCTGTTTCAAGGCTACCCTCCTGGAGAAGCATTGAGCAAATTCTGTCCCACCTAAACCTCTTGCTCGAAGGATAGAAACAAAGAAACATAGAAAACACACAGCACAATACAGGCCCATTGGCCCACAAAGCTGTGCCGAACATGTCCCTACCTTAGAACTACCTAGACATTACCCATAGCCCACTATTTTTCTAACCTCCATGTAGCCATCCAGGAGTCTCCTAAAAGACCCTATCGTTTCCGTCTCCACCACCGCGCCACACACCAACAACGCAATCACCACTCTCTGCGGAATAAAACCTACCCCTGACATCTCATAGAACATAGCACATAGAATAGTACAGCACAGTACAGGCCTTTCGGCCCACAATGTTGTGCCGACCCTCAAACCCTGCCTCCCATATAAGCCCCCACCATAAATTCCTCCATAGTAGTCTCTTAAACTTCACGAGTGTATCTGCCTCCACCACTGACTCGGGCAGTGCATTCCACGCACCAACCACTCTCTGAGTAAAAAACCTTCCTCTAATATCCCCCTTGAACTTCCCACCCGTTACCTTAAAGCCACGTCCTCCTGTATTGAGCAGTGGTGCCCTGGGGAAGAGGCGCTGGCTATCCACTCTATCTATTCCTCTTATTATCTTGTACACCTCTATCATGTCTCCTCTCATCCTCCTCCTCTCCAAACAGTAAAGCCCTAGCTCCCTTAATCTCTGATCGTAATGCATACTTTCTAAACCAGGCAGCATCCTGGTAAATCTCCTCTGTACCCTTTCCAAAGCTTCCACATCCTTCCTATAGTGAGGCGACCACAACTGGACTCAGTACTCCAAGTGTGGCCTAACCAGAGTTTTATAGAGCTGCATCATTACATCGCGACTCTTAAACTCTATTCCTCGACTTATGAAAGCTAACACCCCATAAGCTTTCTTAACTACCCTATCCACCTGTGAGTCAACTTTCAAGGATCTGTGGGCATGTACCCCCAGATCCCTCTGCTCCTCCACACTACCAAGTAACCTGCCATTTACTTTGTACTCTGCCTTGGAGTTTGTCCTTCCAAAGTGTACCACCTCACACTTCTCCGGGTTGAACTCCATCTGCCACTTCTCAGCCCACTTCTGCATCCTATCAATGTCACTCTGCAATCTTTGACAATCTTCTACACTATCTACAACACCACCAACCTTTGTGCCGTCTGCAAACTTGCCAACCCACCCTTCTACCCCCACATCCAGGTCGTTAATAAAAATCACGAAAAGTAGAGGTCGCAGAACAGATCCTTATGGGACACCACTAGTCACAATCCTCCAATCTGAATGTACTCCCTCCACCACCACCCTCTGCCTTCTGCAGGCAAGCCAATTCTGAATCCACCTGGCCAAACTTCCCTGGATCCCATGCCTTCCGAATAAGCCTACCGTGTGGAACCTTGTCAAATGCCTTACTAAAATCCATATAGATGGCCTCCACTGTACTGCCCTCATCTATATGCCTGGTCACCTCCTCAGAGAACTCTATCAGGCTTGTTAGACACGATCTGCCCTTCAGAAAGCCATGCTGACTGTCCCTGATCAGACCTTGAATCTCTAAATGCCCAGAGATCCTATCTCTAAGAATCTTTTTCAACAGCTTTCCCACCACAGACGTAAGGCTCACCGGTCTATAATTACCCAGTCTATCTCCTCTGTACCTACTTCCAAGCACGTTAAATTTATGCCCTTTCCTACTAGCAATTTCAGCCCTGGGGAAAAGCCTATAACTTTCCACATGATCAATGCCTCTCATCATCTTGTACACCTCTATCAGGTCACCTCTCATCCTCCGTCGCTCCAAGGAGAAAAGGCCCAGTTCACTCAACCTATTCTCATGGGGCACGCTCCCCAATCCAGGCAACATCCTTGTAAATCTCCTAAGAGTGAGCCCGCATTTACCATGTCAGATGGCAGCTCGTTCCGCACTCCCACCGCTCTCTGAGTGAAGAAGTTACCCCTAATGTTCTCCCTAAACCTTTCCCCTTTCAACCTAAAGCCATCTCCTCTCGTATTTATCTCTCCTAATCTAAGTGGAAAGAGCCTACTCGCATTTACTCTGTCTACACTCCTCATAATTTTGTGAACCTCGATCAACCCCCCCCCCATTCTTCTACGCTCCAAAGAATGAAGTCCTAAACTGTTTTTCTCTGTAACTCAACTCCTGAACACCCGGCAACATCCAAGTAAATGTTCTCTGCACTATTTCAATTTTACTTATATCCTCCCTACAGTTAGGTGACCAGAACTGTGCACAATACTCCAAATTTGACCTCACCAATGTCTTATACAACCTTCCCATAACATCCCAACTCTATACTCAATACTTCGATTTATGAATGCCAGGATGCCAAAAGCCTTCTTTACAACCCTGTCTACCCGTGACGCCACTTTCAGGGAATAATATATCTGAACTCCCAGATCCCTTTGTTCCTCCGCACTCCTCAGTGCCCTACCATTTACTGCGCATGTCCTACCTTGAGTTGTCCTTCCAAAATGCAACACCTCACACTTGCCTGCATTAAATCCCACCTGTCATTTAATAGCCCATTTTTCCCAGTTGGTCCAGTTCCCTCTGCGAGCTTTGAAAGCCTTCCTGACCGCCCACAACGCCTCCAATCTCAGTGTCATCAGCAAACTTGAGCGAGGTTCAGAAGAGAAGATGGCGGTGCAGAGCGCGGCGGCCACTCTGGAATGAATATCTGTAATATGTCAAGTAGGATGCCGTGTACAATCCTGATTTCATGGAGACGGACGTGAGAAGCACAGCGGAACATTTGGGGAAACTTCTGAAATACCTGTTTCGCTGCCGTTGCTACTGTGTGATCTGGAATCAACCGGAGGGGAAGGCCCCGAGTCCTCGGCTTTGCCTGTTGCTTGGCGGCCGCGGTCGGGGTCGAAACTCTCGGATGGTGCTCGGGGCTCGGTATCGGAGGGCTGGTCTGAGGCTCGAAGTTTTGGGATGGACTCAGAGTCGGCTGTGGTCGGGTGCTTCCAGGTTGCTGCATCGGCAAGTTTGCGGCGCTGGAGGTTCATGGCAGGGAGAGTTTTCTTCCTTCTACCGCCTACGTGAGATGCTAGGGCTATCGGGACTTTGAGACTTTTTTTTTACCGTGCCCATGGTCTGTTCTTCAACAAATTACGGTATTGCTTGGCACTGTTGTAACTGTATGTTATAATTATGTGGGTTTTGTCAGTTTTAGTCTTGGTCTATCTTGTGTTTCTTTGATTTCATACTGGGGGAATATTGTATCATTTCTTAACGCATGTATTACTAAATGACAATAAAGGAGGACTGTGTGTCCTCATAATCTAAAAAAAAACTTGCCGATCCAATTTACCACGTTATTATCTAGATCATTGATACTGGCCTCACCAATGTCTTATACATGTGAAATGGGCAATCTCAGTTTGGGCGGGAACGTTGATGGGGATGGAGGAAGTCGGCAGGCGGACTGGAAAGGAAGGGGGCACAGTCTATCATAAGGAAGTCCAGTGAGGGGGCGGGGGTGGTGGCGGAGGTTTCGCGAACTTGTAGAAGCTCGGTTGGTGATACACGCGATCAGGTGTGGCAGAAGGTGGGCGTGTGGGCGGGGAGGTGCGATGAAGAACGAAGTTGGTAAAAATGTCAGAACACAGGAAATAGGAGCAGGAGTCGGCCATCTTGCCCCGTCGAGCCTGCTCCGCCGTTCAATAAGATCATGGCTGATCTGGCCAAGGACTCATCTCCACCTACCTGCACTTTTCCCCATTACCCTTAATTCACCTCCTATTCCCCTCCTCTATTATTCCCCTCCTCTATCCCTCCCCTCCCCTTCTCTCCCCCTCTCCTTCTTCCCCTCGACCTCTTCAGCCAATACCCGCATACTCCCTCACTCCCTCTCCAAGGTTTAGAAGGGTTATTGCGAAAGGGGCGATGTCTCTTTGATAGGACCGCTTCAGACAACCACCGAGGAAGTCGGCAAGTCAGGCAGCATCCCCTAAGACACTTCTCCCGGACCGGAAAAGAAGGAAGCCGAATCCAGCGGAAGGAAGTGCATTGGGGTGTCATGGTCCCGTCCGGCAATGCCCCATCTTGCGATCATCTCATTGATTAGGTCTTAATCCCCTTGTCTGATTTCCAATTGTTCCCAGTTTTCAGTGATTACAGCACACCTGCTTTCCACCAGCGAACTGACGATATGAGCCCAGGCGTCACTGTCACGTTTCGCCGTTTCGTTGGTGTATTCTAGTGTGTCTAAACCTCGTTTCCTGATCCCTCAGGACTGTCAGTTCTGGGCTGGCTGGTAGCGCAAATGACATCGGCGCCGGACCGGGGAGCGGAGGTTCCCGGGTTCGAAACCAGTCGGGTCCGCTCCCGAGTGCGCTTTCCATCCGTGCCGGGTTGAGTGTCGAGTGTCGCAACTCGACCTCGTAAAATAAAGGGGAAAACTACTGCGAAAATATCTGTGTGAGGAGTGGCGCGCCACACAGTCTCTCTCTCTCGCTCCGCGCCTTGTAAAAAAAGCCATGAAAATGGCATCATCACGGACACACGCACGCACGGACGCGCACGCACAGATGCGCACGGACGCACACGCACGTAGACACACGCCAAAAAAAGGGCTGTCAGTTCTAAGCCCCGGATAATCTACGTAAACCTGGTCTCCGTGTATAGATTCTCCTAAATATCCTGTTCCACGGTTCACGGCTGCGGTCACGCCTCACGAACCCCGTCTCCGTGGCTGCGTCCTGCTCTTGGGTTCGTCCCCAGCCACGTCGTTGCAACATGGGGTTTGGGGAAGGGGGCTGTGGTTGAGCGAAGTAGTGGACGCTGGTTGGTGATACGCGCCCCCAAGGTGAGTAGGGAAGGAAAGGTGGGTCAGTGTGTGGGTGGGGAGGGGAAACGAAGCACGAGGTTCGGCGCGGATAGGGGGAAAAGGCAAAGGGGCTCACCAGAAGGAGTCGAATAGGAGGGGGACCGTGGACCATGGGAGAGAGGAGAGAAGAGAAAAGGGGTGATGGGAAGATGAGGAGATGGGGAAATATGTGGTGGGGGCATCCGTTAGTCTCGCGAGACCATGGATTTGCGCCTGGAAAGTCTTGCTTCAGTCTGTGTCAGAGCAGCGTCTGTTGTGGCCGTAGAGTCCCACACGGGAGTGACAGTCTCGGCTGCAGCGACTGCACTTGAAGACACTGTCCTCCAGTGTTGTCTAGGTGCTGTTTTTCCGACGAGCGCCCTTTTTTTTCAGCAGCAAGCCTCAGTTTCTCTTCTCTTTTTAGGCCTCTGCGTAGCTCCAGCCTCCAGTGAGAGCGATCGCTTGCGATGTCCTCCCACCTCTCGACGTTCATGTTCAGTGACCTCACGTCTCTCTTGCGAACGTCTTTGTGACGAGGATGGGGCCGGCTTTGCGCTCTCTTGCCGGAGGCCATTTCCCCGTACAGCAGGTCTTTCGGGATCCTCCCGTCTGACACGCGGTGTACCTGGCCCAGCCAGCGGAGACGGCGTTGTTGGAGCAGGGCGAAGACGCAGGGTATCTGGGCGCGGGCCAGGACCTCATTGTTGGTGACTCGGTCACTCCACGTGATGTCCAGGATGCGTCTCAGGCTGCGAAGGTGGAAGGCGTTGAGACGCCGCTCTTGTCTGCTGTGGAGGAGATGTCGCTCCTCCAACCTGAGTTTAACCTCATCATTTTGGGGAGGCCATGCCAGAACGGGACTGGGAAGCCGATTCCAAATGGGCAGGCAACAGTGAAGTAATATTTTCACCCAGATATTTCCGTGCGTGGAAGGAGCTGCCCGAGGGAGTGGGTGTAGCAGGCGCGCCAGTAGGGAGGGTTTAGTGGGATATGGACCAAAGGCTGGATCATAGGACCGGCTCAGTTGGTCCGAGGGTCCCGAGTTCTGACTCTAGGGCTGTGTGACGCACAGTCCCACACCGGGCCGTGACGCAGCAGCCAGGCCGCTTCCAGCAGGGGCATCTGCGGAGGTTTGCCAGCGTGACCGGCGGACTCTCCTGAAACTCCTGAGGACTTCAAAGCTGCCGACGCTTTGCGACCGTGTCGGCGTGCTGGGCCCCAGGACACATCGCCCGAGAGGTTTTCACCCAGGGATTTTCGTACTGCTGACTTCCTGCGCCGCCGATTTCCACCACTATCCCCCACGCCCCCTCATCACCATGTAGACGACCTCACGTTCGAGCTCCTTCCCTTCCAGACGTAGGCATTCAACTTTTCGGTTTGACTGAAAGTGAGAGAGAACCCTTTGGCGCCCCTATTAGAGCGTCCGGTGATAAGCCGAACCTCGCTGTGGATGTCCCATCTCTGAGAAGGTCCCACGCTAGTTGGTTCAGGAACAGCTCCTGAATGGGGCAGAGAATTCAAAGTTCTGAGATGCAACGGGACTTGGGAGTCCTCGTACGGGATACCCTTAAGGTTAACCTCCAGGTTGAGTCTGTGGTGAAGAAGGGGGAAAGCAATGTTGGGATTTATTTCTAGAGGAATAGAGTATAGGAGCAGGGATGTGATGTTGAGGCTCTATAAGGTGCTGGTGAGACCTCACTTGGCGTAATGTGGGCACTTTTGGTCTCCTTATTCAAGAAAGAATGTGCTGACGTTGGAGAGGGTACAGGGAAGATTCACTAAAATGATTCCGGGAATGAGGGGGTTAACATATGAGGAATGTTTGTCCGCTCTTGGACTGTATTCCTTGGAGTTTAGAAGAATGAGGGGAGACCTCATAGAAACATTTCGAATGTTGAAAGGCATGGACAGAGTGGATGTGGCAAAGTTGTTTCCCATGATGTGGGAGTCTAGTACGAGAGGGCATGACTTAAGGATTGAAGGGCGCCCATTCAGAACAGAAATGCGAAGACATTTTTTTAGTCAGAGGGTGGTGAATCTATGGAATTTGTTGCCACGGGCGGCAGTAGAGGCCAAGTCATTGGGTGTATTTAAGGCAGAGAGTAATAGGTATCTGAGTAGCCAGGGCATCAAAGGTTATGGTGCGAAGGTGCAGGAGTGGGACTAAATGGGAGAATGTCTCAGCTCATGATAAAATGGCGGAGCAGACTCGATGGGCCGAATGGCCGGCTTCTGCTCCTTTGTGTTATGGTCTTATGATCCTTCCCGTCATCCCGTCATCCACTGGGTTCGTGAACCGACCGGCACAGCCGGAATCCCTGCCTCAGTACAGCGACACCGTGACCAATTACCCCGCTCTGTTACCTTTCACCGCCTCCACCTCTCCTCTCCCCTCACTCCCACCTCCCGCTCTATACTATACTTACCTCAACATTTCTCCCGCGGACACAATCGCAGGAAGTGACTAAGGAGGCCTTACTCATCACCGAAACGTCATGGGCACGTCCTTCCGCACCACCGGTCGTAACCACAGGGGGCGCTGCGTCAAGAAGTCAACGCTCACTATCAGGTCCTTCTCGGTGCTGCCATCGGGCAGGCGGTATAGAAGCCGGAAGTCCCACACCACCGTGAGGTAATGTTAAAGGTATATAAGACCTGAGTTAGACCCTACTTGGAGTGCTCTGTTCAGAATGGTCACCTCAATACAGGAAAGGATGTGGAAGCCATAGAAAAGGTGCAGAGGAGATTTACAAGGATGTTGCCTGGATTCGGGAGCGTGTCTTATGAGAATAGGTTGAGTGAACTCGGCCTTTTCTCCCTGGAGCGACGGAGGATGAGAGGTGACCTGATAGAGGTGTACAAGATGATGAGAGGCATTGATCGTGTGGATAGTCAGAGGCTTTTTCCCCACGGCTGAAATGGCTAACAGTTTTCAGCTGCTTGGAAGCAGGTAGAGAGGAGATGTCAGGGGTAAGTTTTTTACGCAGAGAGTGGTGAGTGCGTGGAATGGGCTGCCGGCCACGGTGGTGGACCTGGATGAGGAAGTTAGTAAATTTGCTTATGACAAAAAAGGTTGGCGGTGTTGTGAATAGTGTGGAGACCTGTCAGAGGTTCCATCGGGACATTGATAGGTTGCAAAACCGGTCTGAGAAGTGGCAGATGGAGTTCACCCCAGGTAAGTGTGAAGTGGCTCATTTTGGTAGGTCAAATATGATAGCAGAATATAGCATTAATGGCAAGACTCTTGGCAGTGTGGAGGATCAGAGGGATCGTGGGGTCCGAGTCCATAGGACACTCAAAGCAGCTGCGTAGGTTGACTCTATGGTTAAGAAGGCATACGGTGCATTGGCCTTCATCAATCGTGGAATGGAGTTTAGAAGCCGAGAGGTAATGTTGCAGCTGTATAGGACCCTGGTCAGACTCCACTTGGAGTACTGTGCTCAGTTCTGGTCACCTCACTACAGGAAGGACGTGGAAGCCATAGAAAGGGTGCAGAGGAGATTTACGAGGATGTTGCCTGGATTCGGGAGCGTGCCTTATGAGAATAGGTTCAGTGAACTCGGCCTTTTCTCCTTGGAGAGACGGAGGATGAGAAGTGACCTGATAGAGATGTATAAGATGATGAGATGCATTGATCGTGTGGATAGTCAGAGGCTTTTTCCCAGGGCTGAAACGGCTAACACGAGGAGGCACAGGTTTAAAGTGCTTGGAAGTAGGTACAGAGGAGATGTCAGGGGTAGGTTTTTCACACAGAGAGTTGTGGGTACGTGGAATGCACTGCCAGCGACTGGGGTGGCGGCGGAAACCATGGGGTCTTTTAAAAGACTTCTGGATAGGAACATGGAGCTTAGAAAAATAGAGGGCTCTGCGGTAGGGAAATTCTTGGCAGTTTCTAGCGTAGGTTACAGGGTCGGCACAACATTGTGGGCCGAAGGGCCTGTCAGCACTGTTGATTTTCTGTCTCCTGTGATTATCCAACCCGACCCAACTCCTCCCTCATCGGGTGAGAGAGCATCTTATCGTCGCCCCCTATCTCCCCTTCCTCCCCCGCCCCCAGACCGCACTCCCTCCCATCCCCGCTTCCTGCCCGCCGAGATTGAAGCAGGGGAGCCCTCGATCGACCGAGCGAGCGATTTCTGAAAACCGCACACGCGCCCCCCTCGCCCACCTCGCCCTGCAAACTCCTCGCCCGCCCTACTCTCACCGCCGCCTTCTCCGAACCGCACAGAGAGAGAGCGAGAGAGAGAAGTCGGCTGAAATCCGTTCGCAGATCACGGCTCCCTTCCCCCGTCAACCAGTAGCGCCCGGCCACTCCGGTCAGTCAACCCAGCCGGAGGGCTGGGGAAGTGGGTGGGTGGGGGGGGGGGGAGGATTCTCCCCTGCAACCACTCAATATCGAACCACCATCAGAACTTAGTAGCATTCCGACAACTTGTGGCACGTCGGTGTAAATGTTCTAATTACGCTTCTGTTTTCAACGATTTGCGTCATTGGACCTTAATTTGCGATTTCCTTGTAAATGCTGCTTTACCTGACGCTGCGCGCCCGCGATACCACTGCAAGTAAAGTTTTCATGCGCCTTTGTGTCCAGAAGATGAACTTAACTCTGACCCCAAACAACAGGAATTCTGCAGATGCTGGAAATTCAAGCAACATACATCAAAGTTGCTGGTGAACGCAGCAGGCCAAGCAGCATCTATAGGAAGAGGCGCAGTCGACGTTTCAGGCCGAGACCCTTCGTCAGGCCCCACTTGTTTATCCCGCAGGTTGTGAGAACTTTCTGTGCCTAAAGTAAAGGATTTCCTTCCTAAAAATTGCAACAATCACTAAACTGCAACTTCACCCGTTCACCGTGTCCGGACTTTGGGACCGTTGGGGAGATCGGTATCCATAGTGGCGGCTTGGCGGGGCATGTGACCGTGCCGGAAACCGCAGAGACTTCTGGACACTGCTCAGCACATCAGGGAAAGAAAGCAGCCTCCGCCGATACTTTCCTGCGTCGCTGTAAACCAGCCAGGTGGGAGATCCCACCCATACCCGACATTCCCTGCTCTCCTCTTTCCCATCGGGCAGAAGGCACAAAAGCCAGCAAGCGCGTACCGCCATTTTCAAGGACGCCTTCTACGCGCTGACGTCAGCCTCTTTCATGGATCTCACAAGTTTACACGGAGACCTGGCCCCAGAATCCACCTCTTTATGAACCGGCGCCCGATGGTCCACCAGCACCGCACATCCTCTGTAACCGTGATGCTCCATTCCGAGTTCTGTTACTGTTTTCCCTTGTTCCACCTCGGCGTACTGTGTCATGATCTGATCGGCGTGAACAGAATGCAAGGAAGACCTTTCACTGGATCTCGGTGGTCTGACAATAGTAAACAATAATGAAGGAAGAAGAGGGAAAAAAATCAGTAAATTTTGAGCGTGAAATTGGAGTATTTATTTAAATAAAATTGCCCTTGGATATACACTCAGTGGCCAAATATGTAATGTGTTACATGCTCGGAGATCTGTTTTTGTTTTGTGAGAATGATGTAATGGTCTTTTGGAGGTCACCTGATATGATTTTCCCGCCGATGTGAGGTCACGTGATGACATTTGCCCCCCCCCCCCGTGACTATAGGGTCGACCCAGGTGACGCAGTTGGTTTTTAAGTTTGTAGGTTTCCAGTTAGTTTCGGTTGCGTTTGTTTTTTTGACGCAGTTTCATTCTTAAAACGGAGTGTGCGTTCTGTTGAAAGATTCCATATTATTTGGACTGGGAATGTGTGGCTGGATGTGCCAATTTACTCAATTCTAACAGTTGAAGGGAGAGTGAAGAGTTTATCGAAGGATCGAGAGAAGTCGCCATCGTTTGGCGGTTTAATAAAGGATCGACCTTACTGAGTCTTCGTTGGAGGAGTAACTGCATCGAGATAACTCTTGCCAGAAAGAGCAAAGAGTTCATGCAAAAAGGTGATCTCTCTCTCTCTTTAACTGAATTTGAGGTCAGTCGATTGAAACTGTTTATTTTCGGCATCGTGAATCCTGTGGACAGAACCAGCAGTAAAGGTGCGTCGGTGAAGACATCTTTCTCCGGAGAAGTCTCTCCCAATTGAACGTGTAAATATGTTGGACTTCCGAAGTTATCGCTTTAAGAACTATATCTGACTGTATCGCTTTATGAACTGTTTTCGCACTAAACGCTTTAAGAACCAGAGCCGAGTGGCGAGTTGGTGAACGACTGCATATCCGTTAACTTCCGGCTAAAGTTTTTGTTTGTTTTCTTTTTTCCAAGATCGTTTATCGGTGTTTAATAAATGTTTGGTTATTTTTATATAACCTGTCTCGATTGATATTCATTGTTGCCGTTTACGTAACAAATGCAAAATATCTCATCACCTAATCATATGGCAACAACTTAATGCCAAAAAAAACCCATGCAGAATTGATCAAGGGCTTCAGCTGCTGTTCAAACTCAATATCAAAGTAAGACCACAAGACCGTAAGATACAGGAGCAGAATTAGGCCATTTGAGTCTTACCCGCCGTTTCATCATGGCTGATCCATTTTCCCTCTCAGCCCCAATCTCCCGCCTTTTCCCGTCACGCCCTGACCCATCAAGAACCTATCAACCCCTACCTGAAATACACCCGATGACTTGGCCTCCACAGCCGCCTGTGGCCACGAATTCCACCGATTCGCCACTCTCCGGCTCAACAGATTTCTCCTCATATCCATTCTAAATAGACGCCCCTCTACTGAGGCTGGGTCCTCTTGTATTATACTCTCCCATCTGACTCTTTATGCGTTCCGCCTGACCGTATATCGATCTCTCCTCCTTCCCCTATCTCTCCCTTCCTTCTCCGATGCTTTGCCCTTGCATCCCTCCTACTTCCTCTACCTGCCTCTTTTGCCCATTCTCTTTCTCCGGCACGCAAAGTTTCTCTTTGTTATCTTTCTTGCCCCTTTCTCCAGCTCCCTGAAGATTAAAAAATTCTCTCTATTTCATTTTCATTCTCTCTCTTGCTCCCCCATTCACCTCTCTCTCTCTTTCCCCTCACCTTGTCTCTCCCCCCTCACTCTACCCCATACTCTCTCAATTTCCTCTCTTTGACTTGTCCTCTGTCTTCTTCGGTCTCCATTCTAGTTTATGTCCTTCCTTTTCTCGTTCTCTCTTCCTTGGGAATGCTCTATTTCTCTTTATCCCTTCTGGTCTTAGTTTTGTGCTCCTCTGCTTTCTCGTACTACCCGGCCCCCGCCAATCGTCGCTTATTATCCCTTAATTACTCTCCACATTGCCCCCTCTCTTCCTATTTCATTACCTTTCTCCTCACGTGATCTCCAACTTTTCTCCTCTCTCCCATCACTTTGTCTTTCTCTCATCTCACCTGCTCTCCCACTTTCCCCTCTCCTTTTCCTACCTGGTCCTCATTCTTTCGCTCTCTGGCATCTCCCGCTCCCTTTCCTCTCTCTGACCTGCTCTGTGCGCACTTGGTTGTCCACCCTAATGTCTTCTCCTCCATCTCTTTCTTCTCCCTCTTCCTCTCTCCTTCTCCATCTCTTTCCCCTCTCTTTCCTTTTCTCTATTCTTGTTTTTCTTCTTCATCTCCTCGTTTCTCCTTCTTACTCTTTTTCATTCTTCCTTTCATTAACTTTTCCTTTCGCTCTTATTTATTCTCCATCGTTCCCCCCTCTATTTCCAGCTAGTTATCTCTCTCTCTCTGGTCACCTACTTCATCTACCACTCTCCCCCTCTATAATATCTTCCCTGTTTCTCCTTTAAATTCTTTCATTCCTCTGCATTTTCTTTCCCCTTTGTCTCTCCCTTTCTCCACATAGAATAGTACTGCACAGTACAGGCGCTTCGGCCCACAATGTTGTGCTGACCCTCAAACCCTGCCTCCCATATAACCCCCCCCACCTTAAATTCCTCCATATACCTGTCTAGTAGTCTCTTAAACTTCACCAGTGTATCTGCCTCCACCATTGACTCAGGCAGTGCATTCCACGCACCAACCACTCTCTGAGTAAAAAACCTTCCTCTAATATCCCCCTTGAACTTCCCACCCCTTACCTTAAAGTCATGTCCTCTTGTATTGAGCAGTGGTGCCCTGGGGAAGAGGCGCTGGCTGTCCACTCTATCTAATCCTCTTAATATCTTGTGTACCTCCATCATGTCTCCTCTCATCCTCCTTCTCTCCAAAGAGTAAAGCCCTAGCTCCCTTAATCTCTGATCATAATGCATACTCTCTAAACCAGGCAGCATCCTGGTAAATCTCCTCTATACCCTTTCCAATGCTTCCACATCCTTCCTATAGTGAGGTGACCAGAACTGGACACAGTACTCCAAGTGTGGCCTAACCAGAGTTTTATAGAGCTGCATCATTACCCCGCGACTCTTAACTCTATCCCTTGACTTATAAAAGTTAACACCCCATCAGCTTTCTTAACTACCCTATTCGCCTGTGAGGCAGCTTCCAGGGATCTGTGGTCATGTACTCCGAGATCCCTCTGCTCCGCCACACTACCAAGTATCCTGCCATTTACTTTGTACTCTGCCTTGGAGTTTGTCCTTCCAAAGTGTCCCACCTCACACTTCTCCGGGTTGAACTCCATCTGCCACTCCTCAGCCCACTTCAGCATCCTATCGATGTCTCTCTGCAATCTTTGTCAATCCTCTACACTATCTACAACACCACCAACCTTTGTGTCGTCTGCAAAACTTGCCAACCCACCCTTCTACCCCCACATCCAGGTCGTTAATAAAAATCACGAAAATTAGGGGTCCCAGAACCAATCCTTGTGGGACACCACTAGTCACAAGAGAGTGGGAGAGGATAGATGGGCAAGAGAAAAGGAAGAGGGAGAGAGAGAGGGGACAAGGGGGAGAGAGGGGGAAGAGAGAGAGGGAGGAAGATAGGAGGGGAGTGAGAGGGGAGGGAGAGCGCGGACAGAGGGAGAGGGAGAGGAGAGAGAGAGGAATGGGAGAGGGGAAGGGAGGAAGAGGGGAGGGTAAGAGAGGGGGGAGAAAGAGAAGGGAGTGAGAGGGGCTGACACTCTCTAAACCAGGCAGCATCCTTTCTCTCTGAAGTATTAATTCTTCTTCCATCCCTTTGCACCTGTCTCTTGCTCTGCTCATCTCCCGACTTCTCTTTAAAAATTCTTCCAACTATCTCTCTCTGACCCTCTTCTCCCTTTCTTTCATGTATTTCGTCCAGTTAGTCCAAGGGGGTGGACAGTATGCAGGCAGAAGGGGATTAATTTAATTGGGGACCAGGATTAGTATGGCCTTCGAGGGCCGAATCGCCTGGGTTTGCTCCGCTGAGCCTCTCTATCTGTATATTGTAGGACATTGAACAGTCCACCCCAAAACACTGTCAGAAGCGGGAGAGAGAGGAAGAGAGAGAGAGAGAGAGAGAGAGAGAGAGAGAGAGAGAGAGAGAGAGAGAGAGAGAGAGAGACAGAGAGTGAGAGAGAGAGAGAGAGAGAGTTATTTAACAGCTTGTTTGTAAGAGAGAGAGAGAGAGAGAGAGAGTGAGAGAGACAGACAGAGAGAGAGAGAGTGAGAGAGAGAGAGAGAGAGAGAGAGTTATTTAACAGCTTGTTTGTAAGAGAGAGAGAGAGAGAGAGAGACGAAGATTAACGGTTGGACTGTCACTTTAAGGCACCAGAGGTAACTTTGGATTTCTACTGAGTTCGGAGTTGGAGACAGCACCGAGCAGCCCGAAAGTTGATATGGTAACCGAAGACAGGTTGTTGATACTTGTTCAAAGACAGTTCACCTGCTTGCGCATTTTTTCACAGAGAGGAAAACATAGAAAACATAGAAAACATAGAAAATAGGTGCAGGAGTAGGCCATTCGGCCCTTCGAGCCTGCACCGCCATTTATTATGATCATGGCTGATCATCCAACTCAGAACCCAGCCTTCCCTCCATACCCCCTGACCCCTGTAGCCACAAGGGCCATATCTAACTTCCTTTTAAACATAGCTAATGAACTGGCCTCAACAGTTTGCTGTGGCAGAGAATTCCACAGATTCACCACTCTCTGTGTGAAGAAGTTTTTCCTCATCTCGGTCCTAAAATGCTTCCCCTTTATCCTCAAACTGTGACCCCTCGTTCTAGACCTCCCCAACATCGGGAACAATCTTCCCGCATCTAGCCTGTCCAATCCCTTTAGGATCTTATACGTTTCAATCAGATCCCCCCTCAATCTTCTAAATTCCAACGAGTACAAGCCCAGTTCATCCAGTCTTTCTTCATATGAAAGACCTGCCATCCCAGGGATCAATCTGGTGAATCTTCTTTGTACTCCCTCTATGGCAAAGATGTCTTTCCTCAGATTAGGGGACCAAAACTGCACACAATACTCCAGGTGTGGTCTCACCAAGGCCTTGTACAACTGCAGTAGTACCTCCCTGCTCCTGTACTCGAATCCTCTCGCTATAAATGCCAGCATACCGTTCGCCTTTTTCACCGCCTGCTGTACCTGCACGCCCACTTTCAATGACTGGTGTATAATGACACCCAGGTCTCGTTGCACCTCCCCTTTTCCTAATCGGCCACCATTCAGATAATAATCTGTTTTCCTATTTTTGCCACCAAAGTGGATAACTTCACATTTATCCACATTAAATTGCATCTGCCATGAGTTTGCCCACTCACCCAACCTATCCAAGTCACCCTGCATCCTCTTAGCATCCTCCTCACTGCTAACACTGCCACCCAGCTTCGTGTCATCCGCAAACTTGGAGATGCTGCATTTAATTCCCTCATCCAAGTCATTAATATATATTGTAAACAACTGGGGTCCCAGCACTGAGCCTTGCGGTACCCCACTAGTCACCGCCTGCCATTCTGAAAAGGTCCCGTTTATTCCCACTCTTTGCTTCCTGTCTGCTAACCAATTCTCCACCCACACCAATACCTTACCCCCAATACCATGTGCTTTAAGTTTGCACACTAATCTCCTGTGTGGGACCTTGTCAAAAGCCTTTTGAAAATCCAAATATACCACATCCACTGGTTCTCCCCTATCCACTCTACTAGTTACATCCTCAAAAAATTCTATGAGATTCGTCAGACATGATTTTCCTTTCACAAATCCATGCTGACTTTGTCCGATCATTTCACCGCTTTCCAAATGTGCTGTTATCACATCCTTGATAACTGACTCCAGCAGTTTCCCCACCACCGACGTTAGGCTAACCGGCCTATAATTCCCCGGTTTCTCTCTCCCTCCTTTTTTAAAAAGTGGGGTTACATTAGCCACCCTCCAATCCTCAGGAACTAGTCCAGAATCTAACGAGTTTTGAAAAATTATCACTAATGCATCCACTATTTCTTGGGCCACTTCCTTAAGCACTCTGGGATGCAGACCATCTGGCCCTGGGGATTTATCTGCCTTCAATCCCTTCAATTTACCTAACACCACTTCCCTACTAACATGTATTTCGCTCAGTTCCTCCATCTCACTGGACCCTCTGTCCCTTACTATTTCTGGAAGATTATTTATGTCCTCCTTAGTGAAGACAGAACCAAAGTAATTATTCAATTGGTCTGCCATGTCCTTGCTCCCCATAATCAATTCACCTGTTTCTGTTTGCAGGGGACCTACATTTGTCTTTATCAGTCTTTTCCTTTTTACATATCTATAAAAGCTTTTACAGTCCGTTTTTATGTTCTCTGCCAGTTTTCTCTCATAATCTTTTTTCCCCTTCCTAATTAAGCCCTTTGTCCTCCTCTGCTGAACTCTGAATTTCTCCCAGTCCTCAGGTGAGCCACTTTCTCTGGCTAATTTGTATGCTACTTCTTTGGAATTGATACTATCCCTAATTTCTCTTGTCAGCCACGGGTGCACTACCTTCCTTGATTTATTCTTTTGCCAAACTGGGATGAACAATTGTTGTAGTTCATCCATGCAACCTTTAAATGCCTGCCATTGCATATCCACCGTCAATCCTTGAAGTGTCATTTGCCAGTCTATCTTAGCTAATTCATGTCTCATACCTTCAAAGTTACCCCTCTTTAAGTTCAGAACCTTTGTTTCTGAATTAACTACGTCACTCTCCATGTTAATGAAGAATTCCACCATATTATGGTCACTCTTACCCAAGGGGCCTCTCACAACAAGATCGCTAATTAACCCTTCCTCATTGCTCAAAACCCAGTCCAGAATAGCCTGCTCTCTAGTCGGTTCCTCGACATGTTGGTTCAAAAAACCATCCCGCATACATTCCAAGAAATCCTCTTCCTCAGCACCTTTACCAATTTGGTTCACCCAGTCTACATGTAGATTGAAGTCACCCATTATAACTGCTGTTCCTTTATTGCACACATTTCTAATTTCCTGTTTAATACCATCTCCGACCTCACTACTACTGTTAGGTGGCCTGTACACAACTCCCACCAGCGTCTTCTGCCCCTTAGTGTTACGCAGCTCTACCCATATCGATTCCACATCTTCCCGGCTTATGTCCTTCCTTTCTATTGCGTTAATCTCTTTTTTAACCAGCAACGCCACCCCACCTCCCCTTCCTTCGTGTCTATCCCTCCTGAATATTGAATATCCCTGAACGTTGAGCTCCCATCCCTGGTCACCCTGGAGCCATGTCTCTGTGATCCCAACTATATCATAATCATTAATAACAATCTGCACTTTCAATTCATCCACCTTATTACGAATGCTCCTTGCATTAACACATAAAGCCTTCAGGCGCTCTTTTACAACTCTCTTAGCCCTTTTTAATGCTTGCCCTGGATTTGTCGGCCTGCCACTTTTACTTTTCCCCTTTGTACTTTTTGCTTCTACGCTCACTTTACACCCCTCTGTCTCTCTGCACTGGTTCGCATCCCTCTGTTGTGAACTAACCTCCTCACACCTAGCCGCTTTAATTTGATTCCCATCCCCCAACCATTCTAGTTTAAAGTCACCTCAGTAGCCCCCGCTACTCTCCCTGCCAGGATATTGGTCCCCCTAGGATTCAAGTGTAACCCGTCCTTTTTGTACAGGTCACACCTGCGCCAAAAGAGGTCCCAATGATCCAAAAACTTGAATCCCTGCCCCCTGCTCCAATCCCTCAGCCACGCATTTATCCTCCACCTCATCGCATTCCTACTCTCACTGTCGCGTGGCACAGGCAGTAATCCCGAGATTACTACCTTTGCGGTCCTTTTTCTCAACTCCCTTCCTAGCTCCCTATATTCTTCTTTCAGGACCTCATCCCTTTTCCTACCTCTGTCATTGGTACCTATATGTACCAGGACCTCTGGCTCTTCACCCTCCCACTTCAGGATATCTTGGACACGATCAGAAATATCCCGGACCCTGGCACCAGGGAGGCAAACAACCATCCGAGTCTCTGGACTGCGTCCACAGAATCGCCTATCTGACCCCCTTACTATCGAGTCCCCTATCACAACTGCCCTCCTCTTCCTTGCCCTACCCTTCTGAGCTACAGGGCCAGACTCTGTGCCGGAGGCAGGGCCACTGTCGCTTCCCCCGGGTAAGCTGTTCCCCCCAACAGTACTCAAACAGGAGTACCTGTTGTTAAGGGGCACAGCCGCCGGGGTACTCCCCATCACCTTCCTTTTCCCCTTCCCCCTCCTAACCGTGACCCACTTGTCTGCCTCCCGTGGCCCCGGCGTGACCACCTGCCTTCCACTCCTCTCTATCACCTCCTCGCTCTCCCTGACCAGACGAAGGTCATCGAGCTGCAGCTCCAGTTCCGTAACGCGGTCCCTTAGGAGCTGCATCTCGATGCACTTGGCGCAGATGTAGATGTAGGAAGGAGGAGTTATTTGAATGACAGTTGATGCTTAGTACGGGAAGATAAAATAGGAGGTTAGATGATACGGACCGCAGACATATGATCTGGACACTGAATGAGCATTGTTGTGCCGGCGGAAAGAGTGGGTTTTGGAGGATCGATCAGTCGCTCTTGCAGTGGAAGGAGGAAAAGGGGTTGACTGGTGGGGAGTTGTCCATGTGTCCACCACCGCCTGGGTGATAGCTCCACCACAGAAAACCGGTCCCCTTTGTTAAAGTCACAGTCGGTGACTTTGAAAGGATTTCCAAGGACGACGAGAAGATCGACGGCATCAGCTCACCTGGAGACTCAAATATCCCCCCTTCTCTCTCCATCAGTACTCAACTCAATACCACGAACTGAACTGAACTGAACTTTACTCATCATCGTAAGATTGTATCTTTTTACCCCTAGACTTAAAGAAGCTTGGTTTTCATACATTTATATATTTCCACACTTACTGATTTACTTACTTATATATAATCATTGCTAATCTGTTTGTTTTATTTGCATTTATATTGCTGTATTGCGTAGCTACTAATAAATATTAATAGTTCATAGCAATACTGGACTTCAAAGTGTTTTCTATTTCCGCTTGGTTCGTTAATCCCGTCACGGGGTTCGTGACACCCCTTCCTCGTTTTTTCCCCGTCCCTCCCTACCACACTTCCGTGTTCCCTGCCGAGTTGATCGCACTCCGCTCAACGCGGAATGCGCTTCCCAGAAACGCTGACCATCTCTCCCACACCCCCCCCCCCCGCCACTCCGCCTCAAACATTACGTCGACCTCAGTCCAGGAGGCGAGCAGGGAGCGGGGGAGAGGGGTTCTTGTCACAGCGAGTGACGGGAGCGTGTCACTGTGTCCCACACTAGTAGCGCAGTAGTACAGCGCCGTGTCTGTCGGCTGCACGGTCTCTTTCTTCAGCAGACACGTCTTCCTGTCAGGCCGCTCCGCTTTAAAGCCCGTCTGGAACTCCGGCTCGTAGGTGGGCTGGCTCCCGGACACGCTCACCACCATCAGGCGGAGCCCGCTCCCGGCGTCGTATCGGTACCAGTACATATAGATATCGTCTGTGTCGTTCTGATGACACGTGAGAGTGGCGAGCGACCCTCGCTCGGTCGTCAGCCGTCCGGGAAACTGCGAGATCAGCACGCACCCTCCGTGACCTAGCGAGCGAGAAACACGGCGAAGAGCAAGATTAGTTAGCGGCGGGACCCCCATCCCGCGCCGAGCATCTGCCATTCTTAATCTACCTGTCTCGGCCACTTCCCCCGGCAGCTCCTTCCACAGACGGACCACCCGTATCCCTCTAAACCTTTCCTGTCCGTGTCCCTGTCCCTGTGTCGTTAATGTACCCGCCTTGACCACTTCCTCTGGCAAGTCCTTTCCTTCCATAGACGGGCCACCCTCTGGGTGAGAAAGTCGCCCCTTGGTTCTTTAGTAAATCCTTCTCCCCTCTCATTTTAAACCCCTGTCCTCTATTTTTCGACTCCATGACGACGGGGAAAAACACTTTGCGCATTCACCCTGCCTATGGCATAAATTCGTTCATACTCCAAAGAAAAATAACCTCCCCTGCTCATTCTCCTTTTATTACGCAGGGCTTCGAGTCCAGTCGGCATCCTTGCAAATATTTCCAACTTCCTACAGAAGGGCGAAACATAAACTGGACACAAAATTCCCGGTCACAGATAAATTCAATTTAACGGTAAGAAGCTGCAGTTACATTCCGAACTACTGAAATTTATTGCAAGCACCGCGTCTTTAAAGTGGGTGTCGTTGTAACCGATAAACAGCGTATTAAAACTTCAACAATAAAGTGCGTCGGAAGTCGCCGAAAATGGAAATCGTAAAGATTTGTGGATTTGAAGGTGGCATTTGTACAAGATTTCAGGCCTGAAGTGAATTTACTCACCGAGAAAGTGAAAAATTAATCCCAGTAATATGAGGAGGACTCTCATCCTGTGAGCTGTTATCTCCGGGTCTGGTCGCAATGGAACAAGAGGAGTGAGCGAGATGATCGCGGGGACGTGGGCTGTGACCCACTGGAGTTGACGTCGGCAAGCGTGCGATGCGATTGGCCCGCCGTCATCCAACGCGCAGAGGCGAATCCGCGCGGCCGAGGACGCGTGAACGCGCCGAAAGCGCCCTGACCTGGCGCCGTGCGACGGAGTCGGCGCAGGAATTTCAGACGCAGATGAGAACTCAGGTGCTGGAATCTCAGCGTGTGGGGCACGATTAATGCCGTCTGGTCCTGAACAGGCGGACGACACACGGTGGCGAAGCTGGTGTGTGTGTGTGTGTGTGTGTGTGTGTGTGTGTGTGTGTGTGTTTGTGTGTGTGTGTGTGTGTCACCTTCCCCTGCTCAACTCCCCTACTCTCGCTTCTCTCTATTTCTTTCCCCTGTGATGGTATCCTGAAGAACCCATATTAACACATAGAGAGAGAGAGAGAGACAGAGAGAGAGAGAGACAGAGAGAGACAGAGAGAGAGAGAGAGTGAGAGAGAGAGAGAGACAGAGAGAGAGAGAGACAGAGAGAGACAGACAGAGAGAGAGAGAGTGAGAGAGAGAGAGTTATTTAATAGCTAGTTTGAAAGAGAGAGAGAGAGAGACGAGGATTAATGGTTGGACTGTCAATTTAAGGCACTGGACGTAACTTTGGATTTCTACTGAGGAAGTAAGGAGGCTCCGGAAGGAAGTGCGAAAGAGGGAGATAACGAGGGGAGGAAAGAGAGAAGGGCGGACATACACTAGGATGGAGAATAAAGGCGACTGAGAGCAAGTCAAAGCGACGATGACGAGTGGGAGAAGGAGGGGTGCAGAGAGAGAGATGAGGATAGAGAGAGAGGGGGAGAGCGAGAGAGAGAGAGAAGTGCGTTTTGGCTAGACCGTGTTTTGTATTATCTCTGTCCGGTCGCCCCATTACAGCGAAGGAGGGAGCAGTTCCGGGGACGGACCCGGAAGAGGTTACTGACTGGATTGGAGAGCGGTTTCTTTCAGGAGAACTGGAATAAACCTGGGCAGTCACTAATCCGCCACTCTGAGATCAAGTTATTTTGCCACGTGTACATCGCTTTCTTTGTTTTGGCGTGTGCCTGCGTGCGTGCGAGTCTGCGCGTCCGTGGCTTTTATCAAGTCGTAGAGCGAGAGAGAGAGAGAGAGACTGTGTGGAGCGCCGCTCCTCACACAGGCATTTTCGCAGTATTTTCCCTGTGTTTTACGAGGTCGAGTTGCGGTCTCGACACTCAACCCGGCACGGATGGAAGGCGTGCTGAGGGGCGGTCCCGACCGGTCTCGAACCCGGAACCCTCCGCTCCCGGGTCCGGTGCCGATGTCGTTGCGCCAACAGCCGGCCCCGCCACGTGTACATCTTAACGTTGAGACACGCCGTGAAGTGCGCGGCGGTGCCGGCGATCGGTGCTTCGGGTCCACAAGTCACTGACCACAGCCCGCACGTCTTTGGAATGATAGCGGAAACGCTGTCTCCAGATTTCTTAAACATCCGCTTCATTTTCCTTCTGTCTCCCCCCTCTCTCTCTCTTTCTATCTCCCTATCTCTCTCCCTGCCCCTCTCCCTCTCGACGTCCTCCCTTTGACCTGCTCTCTGTCGCGTTCGGGCTCCATCCTGCTGTATGTCCGTCTTTCTCTCCGTGTCCCTCGTGATCTCTCCATGGGCACGGTCTCCTTCTCTTTGTCCACCCCAGCAGAGTTAACGTCCACCCCTACTGCCTCTCTCTTTCACTCCTTCTCAGTTGTTCGCTTATTATTTGCTGTCCACATTTGGCTCCCCTCTTCTCCATCTCATTATCGCTCTCTCCTCTCACTTGCTCTCCCATCTTCTCTCTCTCTCTGTTCTTCCCACGACGTCACTTCCTTTCCCTCTCACCCCCCTCACCTCCGCCTCATTTGCCCCCTTAGTTTATCCTTTCGTTCTCACCCCCTTTGGCCACTTTTCAATCTCTTTCCCGGCCCTTTCCTCCATTCCTGTCCTTTTCCTTTTCTCTTTTTTCTTCCTTCTTTCATTCTTCGTCTTTGGGATTTTCCATTCTCTCTTACTTTCCCGTCCTCTCACCAACTTCCTATCTCATCTCTTTATTGACCCACCACTCTCTTCACTTTCTAACACTCCTCCCTCCCTCCCACTCCCCATCTTCCCCTCTTAATTTATTTCTCTTTTACTCGGACCTCTCTGCCTCTTATTTTTCTGTCCTTCTCCCTCAATACCCATCCACCCTTCTGTATCTTTTCCTGCTCTCTCTCCCTCTGTCGTTCTCTCCTCTTCTCTCCCTCTCTCTCTCTCTCACTCACTGTTTTTCTCCCCTCTCCCCCTCCCCGTCTCACATCTCTCCCTCCCCATCTCTCTGTCTCTCTCTCTTTGACTCTCTCTCTCTCTCTCTCTCTCTCTCTCTCTCGCTCTCTCTCTGTCTCTCTCTCCTCTCTCTCTGTTACTCTCTCTATCCACTTCTTTCATCCCGTCTATCTTTTGCATCCAAAGGTACGTGCCGATTTAGGCACCATGACTAGCTCAGTCACGTTGGGCGGGAGGGTCTTTTCCTCTCCATCACGACATTTGTCTGCATTTCCCTGCATTCCCGGCCGGCTGGCGGCGCAATGGGATCAGCGCCCGTCTCCAGAGCGAAGGCCCCCGAGTTCGAATCCAAGTTGGGCCACCCACCCCGTGCTGGGCTCAGCGTCGAGATCGCCACTCGGTCTCGTTAAACAAACAAGAAAAAAAGGGTCAAGTCAGGAACGTTCATTTGGTGACCCGGTTAATCCGCCAGACAAGAATGTCTGACTGTCTGGTGCGACACGCTAAAAAAAAACTGCATTTCTCCCTTTGTCACTTTTTCCCTTTCTTAAAGCTCTTAGCGACAAAGAACAATTCAGAGAGTTAGGAAATTGAGGGAGAGAAGGGAGGGATAGATATTTTTATATTTTGTAATATACTATCGCCGCAAAACGACAGATATCAGGACGTCTAATTCTGAGCCCCCTCTTTCCCCTCTCGCCTTCTCTATCGCCCTCTACTTCAGCCCCCTCCCCACTCCCTTTTTCTCAGGTTGTCTCACCTTCCCCTGCTCAACTCCCCTACTCTCGCTTCTCTCTCTTTCTTTCCCCTGTGATGGTATCCTGATGTACCCGTATTAACACACAGAGAGAGAGAGAGAGAGAGAGAGAGAGAGAGAGAGAGAGAGAGAGAGAGAGAGCGAGAGAGAGCGAGAGAGACAGACAGACAGAGAGAGAGAGTTATTTAACAGCTTGTTTGTAAGAGAGAGAGAGAGAGAGAGAGACAGAGAGAGAGAGAGAGCGAGAGAGAGTTATTTAACAGCTTGTTTGCAAAAGAGAGAGAGAGAGAGAGAGACGAAGATTAACGGTTGGACTGTCACTTTAAGGCACTGGAGGTAACTTTGGATTTCTACTGAGTTGGAGTTGGAGAGAGCACCGAGCAGCCCGAAAGTTGATATGGTAACCGAAGACAGGTTGTTGATACTTGTTCAAAGACAGTTCACCTGCTTGCGCATTTTTTTCACAGAGAGGAAGGAGGAGTTATTTGAATGACAGTTGATGCTTAGTACGGGAAGATAAAATAGGAGGTCAGATGATACGGACCGCAGACACATGATCTAGACACTGAATGAGCATTGTTGTGCCGGCGGAAAGAGTGGGTTTTGGAGGATCGATCAGTCGCTCTTGCAGTGGAAGGAGGGAAAAGGGTTGACTGGTGGGGAGTTGTTCATGTGTCCACCCTCGCCTGGGTGATAGCTCCACCACAGAAAACCGGTCCCCTTTGTTAAACTTACTGTCGGTGACTTTGAAAGTATTTCCAAGGACGACGAGAAGATCGATGGCGTCAGCTCGCCTGAAGACTCAAATCTCTCACTCGCGCCCTCTCCATTACTACTCAACTCAATACCACGAGCTGAACTGAAATTAACTTTACTCATCATCGTAAGACTGTATCTTTTTACCCCTAGACTTAAAGAAGATTGGTTTATCATACATATATTTCCATACTTACTGATATACTTACTTTTATATACATAATCATTGCTAACCTGTTTGTTTTATTTCCATTTATATTACTGTATTGCGTAGTTAACAATAAATATTAATAGGATATATCAATATTGGACTTCATAGTGTTTTCTATTTCCGCTGGTTCTTTAATCTCGTCACGGGGTTCGTGACAGCCCTTCCTCTTTTTTTCCCCGTCCCTCCCTACCACACTTCCGTGTTCCCTGTCGAGCTGATCGCACTCCGCTTAACGCGGAATGCGCTTCCTGCAGCCGCTAACCATCTCTTCCCCCCACCCCACCACTACGCCTCAAACATTACGTCGACCTCAGTCCAGGAGGCGAGCAGCGAGCGCGGGAGAGGGGTTCTTGTCACAGCGAGTGACGGGAGCGTGTCACTGTGTCCCACACTAGTAGCGCAGTAGTACAGCGCCGTGTCTGTCGGCTGCGCGGTCTCTATCTTCAGCAGACACGTCTTCCTGTCAGGCCGCTCCGCTTTAAAGCCCGTCTGGAACTCCGGCTCGTAGGTGGGCTGGCTCCCGGACGCGCTCACCACCATCAGGCGGAGACCGCTCCCGGCGTCGTATCGGTACCAGTACATATAGCTATTGTCTGTGTCGTTCTGATGACACGTGAGAGTGGCGAGCGACCCTCGCTCGGTCGTCAGCCGTCCGGGAAACTGCGAGATCAGCACGCACCCTCCGTGACCTAGAGAGAGAGAGAGAAACACGGCGAAGAGCAAGATTAGTTAGCGGCGGGACCCCATCCCGCGCCGAGCATCTCCCATTCTTTATCTACCTGTCTCGGCCACTTCCCCCGGCAGCTCCTTCCACAGATGGACCACCGGTATCCCTCTAAACCTTTCCTGTCCGTGTCCCTGTCCCAGTGTCGTTAATGTACCCGCCTTGACCACTTCCTCTGGCAAGTCCTTCCATAGACGGGCCACCCTCTGGGTGAGAAAGTCGCACCTTGGTTCTTTAGTAAATCCTTCTCCCCTCTCACTTTAAACCCCTGTCCTCTATTTTTCGACCTCATGACGACGGGGAAAAACACTTTGCGCATTCACACTGTCTATGGCATGAATTCGTTCATACTCCAAAGAAAAATAACCTCCCCTGCCCATTCACCATTTATAACGCAGGGCTTCGAGTCCAGTCGGCATCCTTGCAAATATTTCCAACTTCCTACAGAAGGGCGAAACATAAACTGGACACAAAATTCCCGGTCACAGATAAATTCAATTTAAAGGTAAGAAGCTGCAGTTAAATTCCGAACGACTGAAATTTATTTCAAGCACCGCGTCTTTAAAGTGGGTGTCGTTATAACCGATAAACAGCGTATTAAAACTTCAACAATAAAGTGCGTCGGAAGTCGCCGAAAATGGAAATCGTAAATATTTGTGGATTTGAAGGTGGCATTTGTACAAGCTTTCAGGCCTGAAGTGAATTTACTCACCGAGAAAGTGAAAAATTAATCCCAGTAATATGAGGAGGACTCTCATCCTGTGAGCTGTTATCTCCGGGTCTGGTCGCAATGGAACAAGAGGAGTGAGCGAGATGATCGCGGGGACGTGGGCTGTGACCCACTGGAGTTGACGTCAGAAAGCGTGCGATGCGATTGGCCCGCCGTCATCCAACGCGCAGAGGCGAATCCGCGCGGCCGAGGACGCGAGAACGCGCCGAAAGCGCCCTGACCTGGCGCCGTGCGACGGAGTCGGCGCAGGAATTTCAGACGCAGATGAGAACTCAGGTGCTGGAATCTCAGCGTGTGGGGCACGATTAATGCCGTCTGGCCCCGAACAGGCGGATGGCACACGGTGGCGAAACTGGTGTGTGTGTGTGTGTGTGTGTGTGTGTGTGTGTGTGTGTGAAAGAGAGAGAGAGAGAGAGAGATAGTTTGCAGTATTCTCCCTCGGGTTAACAGCCCCTCAGCTCCTAAAGCAGCTGAGGAAAGAGACGAGATTTCGAAGAACAGGTTTACCAGGCCGTCGCCTGGCTTGGAGGGCTTTCATTTTGGAGAGAGATTGTATAGACTGGAACGAAGGAGGCCAAGGGGCTCTGGATATTTTCGTATGGTGGTAATTTTGTCACGTACCAAGCCAGAGCGAAAAGCTTGTCTTGCATACTGACCACTCAGATCATATTAGAGCAAGGGAAAACATGGACAGGAAAGGTTTAGAGGGATACGGTGGTCCGTCTGTGGAAGGAGCTGCCGGGAGAAGCAGTGGAGGCAGGTACATTAACGACATCGGACAGGGAGACGGATAGGAAAGATTTAGAGGGGTGCGCAGGGCCTCTCTCCATTCTCTATGACCCAGTAACCGAGGCGGAATCCTTTGCCCCCACCCCCACAGCCCCCACCGTAGCCGACCTTTCCACCTCGGAGACCTGGGCCGAGGAATTCCTGGCCACCGAGACCACCGTGGACACCCCGCAGGGCTACACCGCCACTGATTGGTCGGAGGATTTCATCACCGAGGCGACAGGTGAGGGGGCTGGGCTGGCTCATTGTGGGAGGAAAGGAGATTGACCAATGGGCTACTGGGGACGGAAAGGGATTGACCAATGGGCTACTGGGGACGGGAAGGGATTGACCAATGGGCTACTGGTGACGGGAAGGGATTAGCCAATGGGCTATTGGGGACGGAAGGGGATTGACCAATGGGCTATTGGGGACGGAAAGGGATTGGCCAATGGGCTATTGGGGACGGAACGGGATTGATCAATGGGCTATTGGGGATGGAAGGAGATACAGTTCCTTTTCCCCTTAGGGTCGGGGAATCAAGATCCAGTGGGCACGACTTTAGGGTGAGAGGGAAGAGAATTGGACACAAAGGTTTATTTGTGGAAGGAGCTGCCGAGGTAGAAGTGGTCGAGGTAGGTACATTAATAACACTCGGACAGGGACACTGATTGCAAAGGTTTAGAGGGATACGGTGGTCCATCTGTGGAAGGATCAGCATGAGGCGGGGTGTGAGGCCAGGAATCCATCTTCTGGCAAAAGAGAATCTGAAACAACTGTAATGGACAAGATTAACGACAGACACGGATAACGTGTTCTGTTTATGCCCATCACGCCTACTGGCAAATAGGCTCCCGAAAGCAGCTCGCTCGTCATCTGTCCTGGGCCAGTCATTTCAGATTGTCCCCCAGATGACTGATCCGACGTCTCCCGGGAATTTGATCTTCGGAGAGATCCTACCTCTCCCAGGAATTGGGTCTTTGGAGAGTCTGTTGACGCCTCTTTACCTCTGGGTTTATACGGCCCCAGGCCCAGCCCTCCTCCTTTCGTAGCCATACATGGCGGAGCTCATGTGATGATGGGGTTATGAGATAACGCGGGAAAGCCGAGAAGAAGGGGATTCGAAAGGAATTTCAGTTTCTGGAGGAGCTGGTGGAGTTAGACATCAAGACCGGTCACCACATTACAGCGAGGAGGTAGCAGTTCTAGAGAGGACGCAGATGAAGTTTGTTGATAGGGGAACTTAAATAAATCTGGACGATGATTAACGTCCCACCATACGTTGAACTGCAATCCAACTCACCAACCCTAATCGGTAACCTTTGGCATGTGGGAGGAAAGCGGGGCATCCGGAGGAAACCGACGCGGTCACGGGGAGAACGTACAAGCTCCTTGCGAACAGCTCCTTACAGGAAACTTACGCAGGCTTTGTACAGGGGGGCAGAAGAAGGGCTTTAGACCACAAGACATAGATATAGTATTAGGCCACTCGACCCATCGAACCTGCTCCAGCATTCCATCAAGGCTGATATATTATCCCCCTCAACCCCATTCTCTTACCTTCTAACTATAACCTTTGAGGCCCTGACTTATGGGGATTCTCATTTTGGGGATTTCGCGGCCGTCGTAAACACTTGTCTCAGTATCTGGTGTTAGTGGAGCGGGGAGTGGCGGAGGCAGTGAAGGCGACCAGCTCTTGTTCCAATCCTGAATCTATCTGAGTGGGAGGTAGTCTGAGGTGGAGTGAGACAAAGTCAGTAAACCTGCGTTGTGATTGGCTCGCCGCCGCCCAGCTCACAGTCGAGACACCGCCCTGGCGATGGGACGTTCTTTATCTCGCCCGGCCGTGAAGCGTGAATGTCAGATGCGCCTGAGACGGTGGAAAAAAAGACCACAAATTTCCGAACTGTATCTGTAGAAGCACATTTATTTTTTTCCATAAATGCTGTTCCACCCTCTCAGCTCCTTAAACGATTTATTGTTTTCCATTTTACAGTGCATTGCGTCAAAGGCGAATGTTACAAGCTAAAATGTGCGCAGGGCGTATTGGTACAGCGTTTCATCGCTTTAAGACACTGAAGAGAGAACAATGCAGCCCAAGGACAGATTTTCGGCCCGCCGGGTCTCTGCTGACCAATTTCGGCAGCACTTTTGTCCGCGCTCGCTTCTTGTCCTGATTTTCCGCCTGCCCCAATCACTCTCGCTGTCGTGCCTGCTTCCCACGCGTTCTGTGAGCACCACCGCCCCCTTGAGGTAAAAAAAAAACACACCTCGCCAAATCTTCCATAAACACGAACCAGAGCGGAAGCACCTGCAATATGCGCCCCCTAGTGGTTGACAGCTGCATGGCGACGAAGCAGGATCTGACAATTTCTAAACAGAATCAGAATCAGGTTTAATATCACCGGCATGTGACGTGAAAATTGTTAACTTAGCAGCAACAGTTCAGAGAGAGAGAGAGAGAGAGAGAGAGAGAGAGAGAGGGAGAGAGAGAGAGAGAGAGATAAATAATATAAAACAAAGTAATCAATAAAGAAGTAAATCAATTACGTGTATTGAATAGATTATTTAAAATTGTGCAAAAGCCGAAATACTGTATATTTGACAAATACGAGATAGTGTCCAAAGCTTGATAATTCATTCAGGAATGGGACGACAGAGGGGAGAAGCTGTTCCTGAATCGCTGAGTGTGTGCCTTCAGGCTTCTGTACCTCCTACCTGATGGTAACAGAGAGAAAACGATATGCCCTGGATCTGGATGGTGTTTAATAGTGGACGCTGCCTTTCCGAGACACCGCTCCCTTAAGATATCCTCGGTACATTGCAGGATAGTACCCGAGATGGAGCAGACTAGATTTACAATCTTCTGCAGCTTCTTTCGGTCCTGTGCAGTCGCCCCTCCGTACCAGACAGTGATGCAGACTGTCAGAATGCTCTCCAAGGTACAACTATAGAAGTTTTTGAGTATATTTGTTAACATACCAAATCTCTTCAAACTCTTAAAAAAGTATAGCCGATATCTTGCCTTCTTCATGACTACATCAGTATTTTGGGACCAGGTTAGATCCTCAGGGATCTTGACACCCAGGAACTTGAAGCTGCTCACCCTCTCCACTTCTGATCCCTCTATAATGATCGGTACAGGAGGGGTGACCCCTGCTTTGATCGATAGTCTTCAGAGACTTTCTGTCTGCCGTCAGTGGTCGGATAACCAGAACGTGTGTTCCGCGTACGACCATCCAGCAGCTGCCCCCCTTCCCTCCATGTCTTCACGTGACCCTGATCGGGGGAGGGTGGCTCCCCCGCTGCCGCACCTTGCCCAAGAGTGACCTGCAGGCTAGCAGAGGGAAGGAGCGCCTTGCCGCTGACTTGGTGGAGACGGATCTCCAACCCGCCGCCCAGGTTGGAGATAAAGCTCTCCAGGCAAGACGGCGCCCGCTCTCGCATTTCAGTCCCATCCTGTCATGGAACGATCCGAAAAGCGAGCATTTCTCTATCTCGGGCGTGGACACGGATAGGAATTCATGCAGATGCGACACGATCTCCAGACCTGTGATGCCTCCGGGCTTGCGGCCCCTGGCGGTCGGAAGGCTGAGGAGGGGTTCCCATTGAAACCTGCCGAATATCGGAAGTTTAGATAGAGCGGACAGGGACAGGAAATTTCGTACGGTGGGGGAAGTCCAGGACCAGAATGCCCGGTTGTTGATTAGATGAACGTCCATTTGGAACAGAGACGGGGAGGAATTTGTTGAAGCAGAGCGTGGGGAATCTGCGGAAGCCCTAATCACAGACGGCTGCGGAGGTCAACTCAACGTGCATGTTTTAAGCGGAGTTCAACAGGGCGTTAATTAGTGATGACGTGAAAGGGTGCGACAAGAAGCAGGAGAATAGGGTTGAGAGGGTTAATAAATTAGCTCAGTATCTGGTGTTAGTGGAACGGGGAGTGGCGGGGGCGGTGAAGGCGACCAGCTCTTGTTCCAACCCTGAATCTATCTGAGCGGGAGGTAGTCTGAGGTGGAGTGAGACAAAGTCAGCAAACCTGCGTTCTGATTGGCTCGCTGCCGTCCAACCCACAGTTGAGAAACCACCCTAAAATGTGCTCAGGGCGTATTGGTACAGCGTTTCATCGCTTTAAGACACTGAATAGAGAACAATGCCGCCCACGAACAGATTTTCGGCCCGCCGGGTCTCTACTGTCCAATTTAGGCAGGACTTTTGTCCGCGGTCGCTTCCTGTCGTGATTATCCGCCTGCCCAAATCACTCTCGCTGTCGTGCCTGCATCCCACGCGATCTGTGAGCACCACCGCCCCCTGAGCTGAAAAAATAAAAACACACCTCGCCAACTCTTCCTTAAACTCGAACCACGGCGGCAGCACCTGCAATATGCGCCCCCTAGTGGTTGACAGCTGCATGGCGAGGAAGGGAGATCTGACAATTTCCACTCAGAATCAAAATCAGGTTTACTTTCACCGGCATGTGACGTGAAATTTGTTGACTTAGCAGCAACAGTTCAATGAAATACATGATCTAGCAGACAGAGCGAAAAAATAATAAATAATATAAAACAAAATAATAAATAAACAAGTAAATCAATTAGAAGTATTGAATAGATTATTTTAAAATGTCCAAATGCAGAAATACTACATATTTAAAAAAATACGTGATACCGTCAAAAGCTTGAAAATCCATTCAGGAATCGGACGGCAGAGGGGAAGAAGCTGTTCCTGAGACGCTGAGTTTGTGCATTCAGGGTTCTGTACCTCCTACCTGATGGTAACATTGAGAAAAGGACATGCCCTGGGTGCTGGAGGGTCCTTAATAATGGAAGCTGCCTTTCTGAGACAGCGCTCCCTGAAAGACGCTTTGGGCACTTCGTAGCAGTTCTTGTCCAAGGTGTTCGGCGCAAGTGCCTTTACACCGAGGGCGGTGGTTTCCTGAAACGCGTTGACAGTAGCGGAGGCGGTGGCGGTATGAGAAGAGACTGATGGAGAGGTACAGGAACGATCAGGGTATGACAAGAACATGAACCCTGTGCAGATTAGCTTAGTGTTCGAGGGCAGCGCGGAAACAGCGGCCGGTGTCTGAAGGCTGGTCCACGAATTGACTTCCAGCAGAGAGAGGTGGAGAAAATAATGGTCAGTGAGCAGGGAGACCAGGGGAAAAAGATGATAGCGCTATTGATGCACAGGGAAAGCATGCTTAGGTAGAAATATAATTATGGACTATATCTGGATTTGAATATACTAATTTCTCTAGCTGTCAGTGTTTTAATTTGGCATCGGCGCTTTACTGACCCGGGCAGTGGAGACGGAAACCTAGTAAATCGCCGAGGATTCGCATTGTTGGGAATTTAGCCGTCGTCGTGTGCTCTTGTCTCAGGATTTAGCCTCAGCGGACCGAAGAGACGTGGAGGCAGTTATGAAAACCAGCTCTTGTTCCAAGCCCCTGAACTATCTGAGAAGAAGGTGCGCTGCGACCGACTGGAGACACAGTCAGCAAATGTGAGTCGTGATTGGTTCGCTGCCGTCCAATGCGCAGCCGGCAATTTGCCCGCTTGATCGAATCCCGCTCCGCCGTGAAGCGTGAATGTCAGATGCACAGGAGAGGTTGGAAGCGGGGATACCAGCGGAAGAGACTCGTTTGGTCGAGCAGCATCTGTGTAAGCATATACTTATAGTATTATTCTCAGTATTTAGGATATAGCAAATAGAAAACCCACAGCACAATACAGGCCCTTCAGCCAACAAAGCTGTGCCGAACATGTTGTTACCTTAGAACTACCCTGGGTTACCCATATCCCTCAATTTTTTTAACCTCAACATACTTATCCAGAAGTATCTTAAACGACCCTATCGTATCTGCCTCTACCACCGTCGCCTGCAGTCCATTCCACGCATTCACCATTCCCTGTGTAAAAAAACTTACCCCTGACATCCGCTCTGTACCTGCTTCCAAGCACCTTAAACTATGTCCTCTCGTGCTATCCATTTCAGCCTTCGGAAAAAGTCTCTGAGTATCCACACGATCAATGTCTCTCATTATCTTATGCAACTCTATCAGGTCTCCTCTCCTCCTCCGTCGATCTAAGGAGAAAAGGCCGAGTTCCCTCAGCCTATTCTCATAAGGCATGCTCCCCAATCCAGGCAACATCCTTGTAAATCTCCTCTGCACCCTTTCTATAGTTTCCACATCCTTCCTGTAATGAGGCAACCAGAACTGAGCACAGTACTCCAAGTGGGGTCTGACCAGGGTCCTATATAGCTGCAAAATTACTATCGGCTCTTAAACTCAGTCCCACGATTGATGAAGGCCAATGCACCGTATCCCTTCTTAACCACAGAGTTAATCTGCCTGGCAGCTTTCATTGTCCTAGACTCGGAACCCAGGATCCCTCTGATTCTCTATACTGCCAAGAGTCTTACCGTTAATACTATATTCTGCCATCATATTTTACCTACCAAAATGAACCATTTCACATTTATCTGGGTTGAACTCCATCTGCCACTTCTCAGCCCAGTTTTCCATCTTATCAATGTCTCGCTGTAACCTCTGACAGCCCCCCCACGCTATCCACAACACCCCCAACCTTTGTGCCATCAGCAAATTTACTAACCCATCCCTTCACTTCTTCATCCAGGTCATTTATAAGAATCACAAAGATTTGGTTGTACAGACCCTGTTTTACCCGCTCATGATCTGAAAACGTTTTTCTTGTTTTAATATTGTTGTACTTTTGGAATAAAGCAGATCTTACGTCATGATGTATGCGCAAATTCGCAAGGTGTATTGGTCAACCTTGTGGGCACGTGGCCAACTGGTTAAGGCATTGGACTAGTGATCTGAAGGTCGCTAGTTCGAGCCCCGGCCACGGCAGCGTGTTGTGTCCTTGAGCAAGGCACTTAACCACACGTTGCTCTGCGACGACACCGGTGCCAAGCTGCGTGGGTCCTAATGCCCTTCCCTTAGACAACAATGGTGTCGTGGAGAGGGGAGACTTGCAGAATGGTCAACTGCTGGTCTTCCGTACAACCTTGCCCAGGCCTGCGCCCTGGAATGTGAAGACTTTCCAGGTGAAGATCCATGGTCTCGCAAGACTAACGGATGCCTTTTTATTGGTCAACCTGTAGGTCGTTCCATCGCTTTGGAACTCAGAAGAGAGACAATCGGCCCACTATATCTCTGCCTACCAACTTACACTGCATGTCTCTCAACTCTTGTTGTATGTTTCATTCGTGTCCCGACTATGCGCCTGTCCAAATGATTGCTGTCCCGATTATGCACTTTCCTGATTGATCCTTCTGCCTGTATCAAATGCGCTCCGGAGCATCACCGTTCTCTGCGTTAAAATCACACGTCATAAATTCTACCTTAAACTCCACCGCACCCCGGCCCACATATTTGCGCCCTCTAGCGGTTGACACCTGCACCTCGGGGAAAGAGTACCCTGACTATCTACGCTCTCCATGTCACATAACTTTGTTCATTTACGCCGCTCCAGCGGAAGAAATCCAATTACGTCAGCTCCCCGGTTAGAAACGTCATCGTCATCACGATGACGTCGGCGATCGTGATCTTTGACCATGATCGTTCGTGACAAACTCTTCCACAGAAGTATTTTCCCATTGCCTTCTCCCGGCCAGTGTCTTTGCAAGTCGGGCGTCCGCAGCCGTTACTAATTTCTCTAACACCTGGTAACACTCCCCACTGTTTCCACTTTGTATCCTACCTGCACCTATCATCCCATCTGCTTCTGCCCACCCGATCTCCATCTAGTCATATCGCACACATTTCAGCACTTCTTAAATCTCCCGTTGAAGCTTTGTAAAAGTCCGGTCTGGTCGCATCGGCAATATTGTGGGCGCCCCGTTACCAAAGACGTCACCTGGGTGTTGCCTGGATTAGTGGGTGGAAATGGTTTATGCCAGAGGGCATGCAGTTTGGGTGAGATGCGGTGGGTTCAAAGGGACGTGTGTTTACCATCCTGACAGTTCTTGTCCAAGATGTGCGGGGCACGTTTCTTTACACAGAGAATAGTGGTGGCCGATGGGGCGGGAGTGATAAGAGACATATGACAGGTGCATGAATGAGCAGGGAATAAAGCTGAATTTCCATCATTTCCTGGACCGTACTGTGGCATGCTGTAAGTTCTTCTGCGGTCAACCGTGCGCCTCTTTGTGCGTGACGTGACCGCAGGGCAAACGTCATTTCCTGTTCTCCCCACCTTGTCGACGGTAGAGGTTTTTGTCGCGTCTGCATATTTCTCTCAGTCACTGTGTCGACTCCAGGCGCAGAGGTACAGGGCCGATTGATTGGCCCAGAGATTGTCTGTTCTCAGAATGAACGTCTTTTCCTCAGGCCTCTTGGCGATGAATCCTTCGACAGCTTTCTCGTGGGTTACTATATTTGTACCAGCGGATTCGAACAGGTACTGTGGAGCCTCTCCCGCGTATTGCCGGTACCAGTACATGTATGGGTCGCTACTGTCTCCGGATAGAGTGCAGCTCAGTTGGACATCCTTCCCTGGAGGCGCGGAGACAGCCTGCGGAGTCTAATGGATCTTCTGCGAATTCGCCTCTGGCACAAAAGACAAGGAGAAGAGAACGGTCAGTGAGTAAGGGAAGCCGGAGAGAGAAGAGAGAGAAACTGACCAGTGAGGGGTGAGTGAGTGAAAGCAGAGGGACGACCGAGCAAAAGATCACCAGCTGTCCATTCGGTCCGCGACTGCTTACTAGCACCTACGTAGCTGTAGATGTGTTCTGGCCAACATGATCTTTAATATCAAAGACCTCTTGAAAGCAATAAAAAATTTACTGTACTGAAATAATAAATATTCAGGCGGTGATGGAATTGTATAGATATGTAATTCTTAAAGAATTGTGGATTTGAAGATATCCTTGGCTGAAAGGTTGAGGTATTCGAGGTGAAAGTTACCGGGGTAGTTGAAAATAAGACCCAGATAAAGTGCGAGGAATCTCATTATGGGGATTTGGCCGCCGCAATCAGTGAGCGAGTCAGTGATGGATCTTCTGCGAATTCGCCTCTGGTCCAAAGTCAGGGAGAAGAGAACAGTCAGTGAGCAGCGGGAGCCGGAGACAGAGGAGAGAAGAAATGGTTAGCGAGGGGTGAGCGAGGGAAAGCAGAGGAACGACCGCGCAAAAGAGCACCAGCTATCCATTCGGTCCGCGACCACTTGCTAGCCCCTGCTTAGCTGTAGATGTAGACTGGCCAAGGCACAATTTATTTCTGAAGCTACTCTTGAAGCCAATAAACATTTTACTCTACTGAAATATCAAATATTCAAGGCGATGATGGAAGTGGATAGGAATGTAAATCTTAAAGAGCTGTGGAATTCAAGATATCCTTCTCTGAAAGGTGGAGTATTCGAGGTGGAAGTTACTTGCCGGGGTAGTTGAAAATAATACACAGAAAAAGGGCGAGGAATCTCATTTCGGGGATTTGTCTGCCGCGTGTGGACCCGACGTGGGCTCTTGTCTCAGTGTCTGGTCTCAGTGGACTAGGAGAAGCGCGGAGTGAGTGAGCGAGATGAGCTCTCAGTCCAGACCCCACCCGATCGACACAGGATGTGGGCTTTGGCCAAGTGCGGACAATGTCAGCAAACGCGGGATGTGATTGGCTCGCCGTCGTCCAATCATCTGCGGAGAATGCGAATGGGCGTGAAATCGTTGATGTTGATCGCCTCGGGTTATGCACCGTGTAACAGGCACATAATGCTGGAGGAACAACATCTTATATTCCTCTGGGTAGCCTCCAGCCTGATGCATGAGTATTGATTTCTCTAACTTCCGGTAATGACACGACCCACTCACGCCCCCACCTGTACCAGTCCGCATCTCCTTTTCCCTTGAATTTGAGTGCAGGAGTTGGAGCATAATGTTGCAGTTATATAAGATGTCGACGAAGCTACTCTCAAGTAATGTGCGCATTTTTGTTACCATGTTGTTGGAAAACGTGCTCAATCCCCAGAGAGCGCAGGGAAGATGTCGTCGGGCATCAAGGTCGACAGTTCCACGGAGACGAATACATCCTTGAGTTGTCGGAGAAGGAGGAGCTTCCGTACTGAAATCCTTATCCTTTTGTCACACTGTTGCAGGAAAACGGGATTGAACTGGACAGAGAGTGCAGAAAAAAATGTTGTCACGACAAGACGTCCTTCCTTACAGTGAGCCGGGTGCAGGGAAGGCTCTTATCCCTTAACGCCTCTGAGAATGACTGGTGACCCGAGAGGAACCCATAATAATTATGACAGGCGCACTGTGGATAAGGTGGTCGATGGCAGTCTTCATTCCGCAGGGAAGGGGAGTCCACAGCTTGAGGAAGGGTCAGAAGTTTAGGGTGAGAGGGAAGACATTTATATCGGACGGGAGAAGCTGACGAAACTATGGAACGACTTGCCAGGGGAAGGAATGGAGGCAGTGCCATAGTAACTTTGAGGGAGCAAATGGAGGGGAGTGGCATTGGGAAATTCCGGTTCGCTTCTTGGCACGGCTGGGCCAGTATCTGTGCCGTTCTGATTTACGACTCTACTTGGAGAGCAAGTGGGTCAGAATTTACTTGATTTTATACATCCGTCCAGCGGAGGGCGCTATAGCACCGTGCGCATCGCAATGAAGGCGACCCATAGCTTCTCAAAGGAGATTTCTATTTGGTTACTATCCTGTCCCTCTGCACATTATGTCCTTCTATCAAAAAGAAAGCCAAACGTCCGAAACCATCCAAAAGTCGACAATCCTTGTATTCTTAGATTCACGAGGATGTAAAGCAGTGCGTCAGACAAGCGGTATCGATACCTGAGGGAAACGCGAAGCTTGGTTGTGTTGCGGGAAGTGCAACAGGTTGTCCTTGCTTACAACGGGTCATGGTGAGAATGCAGAGCTGGGCAGAGGAGAGTCCGAAAGGGTTCAACTAACCAAGAGAAAGGACGGATGCGGGAACCCTGTCACAACCAGGACTCGTCTGCGCGGCAAATTCGATAACTGTGCTCGTGGATATGTACGGGTCAGATAATTACTTCATTACGGCGGTATTTAACTCCCTGCTTGTCGTTATAGTGTTTGCCGATACTCGAGCAAAGCACAGCAACACTACGCTGCCGGCTTGCATTCGGCCTTCCGTGAGAACAGTGGACTGACTCTGAGGACCAGTGGTATTCGGGTTACGCTTAGATAAAGACTTTAGGCTTAGATAAATGCCATCAGTCTGTTTAATTGTGTATATATACACACACACACACATACATATACATATAAATATATATATATATATATATATATATATATTTGTTTTTCTATTTATTTACTTATTTCCTTATTGGTTTGTTTGTTTGTTTGTTTATTTATTTATTTATTGGTTTATCGGCTATTTATTATTTGTTTGTTTATCTGCGCCGACGTCCATTTATTTATTTATTTACGTATTTATTTTCATTTCCTGTAATTTACAGTATATTTGATCTATTGTATCGGACTGCTGTCAAATCAATAATAAATTTCACGACACGTTCCAGTGATAATAAACCGGATTCCGGTTCTGATAATGATCCGCCAACCTCCCCCGTTGAGATTGGCGGCCTGGTCGCCTGGAGACCAGGAGCAGGCGTTGCAGGAGGAGCTGAAGGTGGTGCGAAGCTGGAGCGTAGAATCGGTTCAGAGGAGCTGTTAATCCAAGTCGATGCGGTTCGGCTCGGGCTGGACGGTCCAAAGTTTTATGTCATGGACCAATACCATGAAGCAAGGAGTCCGTGGACCCAGGCTGGGAGCCACAGATCGCGGTGCAATATTGTCGATCAGGGAATTCTTTTGGGCTCCGGTGCATTTCCAAAACCAGCAGCAGAAATGCTCTGTCACTCCAGCCTTTGGACAAAGGAGCTGGTTCAAAGGTTCGAAGGTACAATTTAATGTCAGAGAAATGCATACAATGTACATCCTGAAATGCTTTTTCTTCGCAGCCATCCGCGGAAACAGAGGAGTGCCCCAAGCATGAACAACAGTTAAATGTCAGAACCCCAAAGCTCCCCACCCCCGCAGCTGCCCCCATCATGACTCAATTTTATACGTGGTTGATCCGGCCGCACTTGGAGTGATGTACATTTCTTGACACCTTGTTGTGGAAAAACTTGATTAAACGAGAGAGAGAGAAAGTACACGAATACTTATTAATAATGAGAGGTGCCCTGTCGGTCGGGTGGACGATGGCAGGGTGGGGGATTCCAAAGCTACAGGGGGAGACAGAAGCACAGGGTGAGAGGGAAAACACATAAAGGGACCCGAGAAGGTGACGAGTCTATGGAAAGATTTGCTGGAGCAAGAGATTGAGGAAGTGCAATAGTAACTTTGAATGATTACTTCGATAAGACATTTTTGGGTGGGGCACTGCAATCGGGAAGCGGGTATCGGTGCTGCACCGCATTGTGACTCCTGCGGGGGAAGTTTCCATTTGTTTTATCAATCCGGCCAGCAGGGGGCGATATATCACCGTCCGCCAAGCAATGAGAGCGATCCATCGCTTCTAAAAGGGGAATATGATTTGCTCCTTATCCAGTTGGTCCCCTTCCTCCGCATGTTATGTCCTTCCACCCACAATTTCGCCGACCGTCAAGATCCCGTCCAAAAATCCTGATTCTTCGTCTGCATTTAGAGATTCACCCAGATATGCATCGGTGACTCTACCTCAGGAGAGCGGTATCAATCGCTCAGAACTGAGACATGTCGTCTTCTCTTTTCTACCATCGCAGAGGAGGTACAGGAGCCTGAAGACACACATTCAAATGTTCAGGAACAGCATCTGCCCCTCCGTTATCAGATTTATGAAGGGCCCACGAACGCAGAACATCATCTCACTGTTCTGAATTTGCGTGACCGATTTATTTTTGCGTATTGCATTGTGCTACTGCCAGCAAACAAACTTCACCACATCGATCAGTGATATTAACCGTGATTCATATCTGTCCCACTCTCTCTTTCTCTTCCTCATTCCCTCTCTCCATTTCTTTGTCTTTTAGACAGTCCGTACGGCTGTCTGTCTCTCTGTCGCTCTCTGTATCTGTCACTCACTGTTTCTCCTCTCTGCTCTCAGTCAGTGATCATCTTATTACAGTCCGAAATAGGCCATTAAGCACAACTCGTTGCTCCCGACTAAACTCTCCATCCCATATGGGTGAAATTTCCCATGTGTCGTCCTCCCCCACTCTATGGGCCGCTCAAAACAATTTTAAACGTCGCGTTTGTAACGACTATTGCCAACTTTATAGAGCTACGACTTTTTGCGTGAAAACCATATCTCTCGTACCCACATGAACTCATTAAACTCTTACCTTAAACTCGTGTCCTCCCATAATCCTATGCTAAAACTGCGGCTACCTACCCTATCTACGCCTGCTCCTGATTTTACAAGGGTATAATTTAAAGATAATTTAAAGGAAGTGTAAAAGGGATGTCAGAAGCAGATTTTCTCCCTCTGCACTCTTTCCAGCTCAGTAGCACCATTCCCTACAGCAGGGCGACCAAACATGAACACAGTACTCCAAGTGCGGCCTCACTGACGTCTTGTACAACTGCAACGTGACCTCCCGACTCCAGTACACAGTGCCCTGACTGACGAGGGTCTGCGTGTAAAATGCTTTCTTCGCCGCCCGGTCTGCTTGTGGCTCCACTTTCCTTGAACCGTTTATCTCTACTCCATGGTCCATCTGTTCTACAGCACTCCCCGTTTCTCCAAAATTCACGGTGAAAATCATTTCCCGTTCTACCTTCCCAAAACCTCAGCCTGTTTCACCAGCTTCTGTTCTTCTGTCCGGCCCCGTAATTGATGTTCACTTCGATGAAACCGTGTCAGTCAGTCTTTGTAACGTACGAAGGTTTGCGAATATGTGGGAAAACCGGAAGAAGCCCACCAGGTCACGGCGGAAATGAATGCGAGCGCTGTAATATCCTCACCTGACCCGCTACGCTCCTCTACCGTGCCGCCCCGGACTCTTCAGCGTTCCCATGTGAAGATCCGTTTCCTCGATTCACTGTCTCCTCATTTGGCAACAGCTCGATAGGTCGTTTTCATCCCCGCACCCGGAGTTAATCTGGAACGATCCCTCTGTTTCTCAGCGTCACCGGCAGACTTGCTAATGATGCCTTGCACGTGTTTTTCAACAATCTTGTGCGTGTTCAGTGCAATGCAGATCAATGGTTCTCACACATCACCTGCTTCCTGTCGCCTGCGAAGGTTTTTGTCGGGCCCCGGCGTGTCTCTGAGCCACTGTGAGCACTCCAGGCGCAGTAGTAGACGGCCGACTGGTCCGGGCGCAGGCTGGTGGAGTTGAGAATGAACGTGCTTGCATCGGGTCTCCGGGCAGTGAAGCCGTCCACAGCCTCCTCCGGAATTACGACTTTGGTAAACGTGGAATGAAACAGGTACTGAATCTCCCTACCCGGATATTGTCGGTACCAGTAGAGAGCATTGCTAGCGCTACCGCCGTCCAGGATGCATTTCAGCTCCACGCTGTCGCCGGGAGATTTGGAGAGAGCCGGCGTGTCCTGGCGAACGGACTGCGACGTCGCTCCTGGGGAAGGGAACCGCAAGTGGAGAGAGTTAAAAGAACGGGAAGACCCGAGACCGTGGGATCTATTGCTTAAAAGAGAGGACGGGGTGTAGGGGAAAACGAAGGAGGTGATCTGTCTGAAACGCTTAAGAGAATACTGAGAATTAGCAACATCTGCGGACTACATACTAATATGATAATTATTTCAATGTTCCTTGAAGCATTCTGTTCCTGCCCCTAAATCACTATAGTTTAACACCGCGACCATCTTGTTCATTTTGCACTGAACCAGACCTGGTTTGTCTCTATACTAATTGTCTTGTTTCTTATACAAAGTCGTGAATAATTTATACTGACGTTATTTTCCCCGCGTATGTTGCTCGTCTGATATTCTGTGCCTTTGACGCTGCCGCCGGCAAGTTGGTCAAACACAATAAACTCGACATTAACTTTGAAATCGCCATGGGAACGGACCCCTTCAGCCGAACCCGTTCATGTCGTCACTGTTTACCACCGAGACCGTCCCACCAGACGGTGTCCGGCCAATAACGCCGTGAACCGCTCCGATCGATGCACTTCTGTACAGGTAGATGAAGTTTAAAAGTTGTTAATATGTCCGACTTTCTTTCTGCTAGCTAGTTCCCAGTAACAATCAACCTCTGGTGTCCGCTTTCAGTCTGTCGCCTTCCAGCATAAACCGGTGCCGTCTCGATTGAAGCACCCATTCCCATCCCGTTCTAACTCCATGCACTTAACTTCGACTTTCCCAGGAATGAAATCCTAGTCGACGCAACCTCCCCTTGTCTCTCTGAGCACAGATCCTGGGAACTTCAGAGAAAATCTTTTCTGCACACTTTCTAGTTTAGTATCTTTCCCATAACAATGATCAAACCTGAATAAAGACTGAAGATTAATTATTGAGTTAGATTATTTCTTACGTTGAAGTAACGGCGCCAGGACGAGTAACAACAACATCTTCTCTCCGGAATCCCTCTCTGTGTTGTGCGAGGTAGTGACTGGGGAGAAATGCCTGGTCCATACCCGCCCCTTCCGGGCAAATTGCCGCCTGCGGTCACCGTCTGGTGTGGAGGGGCCAATCGGCAGTATCGGAAAATGCTGAAGAGGTGGGTCTCTGCTCGAAACATCGATTGTCTGTTCATTTCCATACTCGCGCCCTGACCTGCTCAGTTCCTACATCATTTGATGTTTGTTGTTGCGGATTTCCGACGTCAGCAGAGATTCCGGTGTTTAGACAGCAGTAATCTCAGTCAGCTCCATCAGCAGCAATAGCCTCTCCAGCATCGAGGGCATCTGCAATGGGCGAACCCCCAACAAGGCAGCCTCCATCACTGGCGACCCAAACACCAAGGACATGTCCTCTTCGCAGTACTGCCATCGAGTGGGAGGTACAGCGGAGAAAACTTGTAAATGCAGGTCAATATAGTTGGTCTCGGGCTGGCGTTCCATCGTTATGTTTTACGCCCTGGGCCAATTCCATGAAGCAAGGGGTCGGTGGTCTGGGTCTAGGATTAATATTGCTGATTAGGGACTTGTCTGGGCTGATCTGCGTGTCCAAATCCAGGAGCAGAACTGTTCGGTCAGTCCGGACTTTAAGACGAAGAGTTGAAACATGATGTTGCACTTATTGAGTCGTTGATGTGTATCTTTGTTACCTCTTCAGGAAAACGAGATTAATGACCAGAGAGTGCAGGGGAGATGTCGCATGCACTCAGGGTCCGCATTTCCCGGAAGACGACAGCATCCTGGAAATGAGGAGATTCCATATAGAAATTCTTATCCTTTTGTCACAATGTTATAGGAAAACGGGATTGAACTATAGAGAGAGCAGAAAATAGATTGTCCGGACCCTCAGTTACACGGACACGTATGCAGGCTGGGTCCTTTTCCCTTGACGTCTCAGAGAGTGACTGGTGACTGGACAGAAATGGGTCAGAATTACGAGCGGCGCAGCGCAGATCAGGTTGACGAGGGCAGTCTTCCTTTTTCTGCAGGGTCGGGGACTCCGAAGTTGGAGGGAGTGTCAGAGGTACTGGGTGAAAGGGCAAACATTTAAAAGTGACCCGACACGACTCTCTGGAATGATTTGCCAGAGAGAAAGTTGGAGGCAGTGCACTGATAACTTTGAGTAACCACTTCGATAGGTACATGGAGGAGAGGGGCATTGAAATCAGGAAATTGCGATCTGCGAGATGGACACGTGGTCGGCACGGCTAGACACGTGGTCGGCATTGCACTACACTATGACCCTGGGTGCGATGTTCAGAGATGAGCATTCATTTGTTTGATCCCCGGTCAGCAGAGGGCGCTACATCACCATCCGCCAACCAATGAAGCTGAACCATCGCTTCTAAAAGGGGAATCCGATTTTCTGCTTATCCAGAGAGTTCCTCTCCCTCGGCATATCACGTCCTTCTGCTCACAATATCGCCGTCCGTCTGGATCCCATAGAAAAATCGCCAAACCTCATCAGCATTTGGAGATTCACACAGCTGGGCAGCGGTGCCGCTACCTCAGCAAAGCGGCTTCCGTCACTCGGGACCCATCCTCTTCACCTCATCACCATCGCAGAGAGGTACAGGAGCTTGAAGACACAGATTGAAATATTCAGGAAAAGAATTTGCCCCTCTATTACCTGATTTCTGAAAGGTATATGAACGCAGAACACCCTGTCACTGCTCCGAATTTGCACGACGAATTTCTTTTTCCGCTTTGCATTGTACTGCTGCCAAAAAATAACCTAACTACACCACACACGTCAGTGATAAAAAACGGGATTGATATTCTATCTTTCTATATCTCTCTGCCTCCCTCTCTCTCTGTGTATCAATCTAACTCTCTCTCTCTCTGTCTCTCTCTCTCTCTACCTCCCTCCCTCTCTTTCTGTGTCACCTTTCACCACGTCCCCTCTGTGCTGATGCAACTACAATCTGGCTGCCGCTTACCCTTTTTCACGTGAAAGTGATACATTAACATCAGGCGAATACAGCCAACCCTTAATATTTGCACCATTTCCGGAGTCCACCACAAACAAGTGTGCACTCCGCGGTACAATGCACTGACCCAACAGTATGGACCCCATCCTTGATTTGTCAATGGGGGGGGGGTGGTGGAAAGGCAGAGAACAAGTGAGAGATAAATCACGATGTAAGGGCGATCTGAGCTGCCAAGTGGGGTACAGCTTGCAATTTCTCGAGTTGGAAAGAAGAGCGTCAACTCCGCTTGGCAATTTCCGACGACTGAACGAACAATTCATTTCTCAAATCCGTCACCGGTACCGAGCGGCGACCAGACTCACGGAGCGCCACCGTTTTAGAGCGATCTCACGCCCATTCGCCTTCTCCGCAGATCATTGGACGACGGCGAGCCAATCACATCCCGCGTTTGCTGACATTGTCCGCACTTGGCCACAGCCCACATCCTGTGTCGATCGGGTGGGGGCTGGACTGAGAGCTCATCTCGCTCACTCACTCCCCGCTTCTCCTAGTCCACTGAGACCAGACACTGAGACAAGAGCCCACGTCGGGTCCACACGCGGCAGCCAAATCCCCGAAATGAGATTCCTCGCCCTTTTTCTGTGTATTATTTTCAACTACCCCGGCAAGTAACTTCCACCTCGAATACTCCACCTTTCAGAGAAGGATATCTTGAATTCCACAGCTCTTTAAGATTTACATTCCTATCCACTTCCATCATCGCCTTGAATATTTGATATTTCAGTAGAGTAAAATGTTTATTGGCTTCAAGAGTAGCTTCAGAAATACATTGTGCCTTGGCCAGTCTACATCTACAGCTAAGCAGGGGCTAGCAACTGGTCGCGGACCGAATGGATAGCTGGTGCTCTTTTGCGCGGTCGTTCCTCTGCTTTCCCTCGCTCACCCCTCGCTAACCATTTCTTCTCTCCTCTGTCTCCGGCTCCCGCTGCTCACTGACTGTTCTCTTCTCCCTGACTTTGGACCAGAGGCGAATTCGCAGAAGATCCATCACTGACTCGCTCACTGATTGCGGCGGCCAAATCCCCATAATGAGATTCCTCGCACTTTATCTGGGTCTTATTTTCAACTACCCCGGTAACTTTCACCTCGAATACCTCAACCTTTCAGCCAAGGATATCTTCAAATCCACAATTCTTTAAGAATTACATATCTATACAATTCCATCACCGCCTGAATATTTATTATTTCAGTACAGTAAATTTTTTATTGCTTTCAAGAGGTCTTTGATATTAAAGATCATGTTGGCCAGAACACATCTACAGCTACGTAGGTGCTAGTAAGCAGTCGCGGACCGAATGGACAGCTGGTGATCTTTTGCTCGGTCGTCCCTCTGCTTTCACTCACTCACCCCTCATTAGTCAGTTTCTCTCTCTTCTCTCTCCGGCTTCCCTTACTCACTGACCGTTCTCTTCTCCTTGTCTTTTGTGCCAGAGGCGAATTCGCAGAAGATCCATCAGACTCCGCAGGCTGTCTCCGCGCCTCCAGGGAAGGATGTCCAACTGAGCTGCACTCTATCCGGAGACAGTAGCGACCCATACATGTACTGGTACCGGCAATACGCGGGAGAGGCTCCACAGTACCTGTTCGAATCCGCTGGTACAAATATAGTAACTCAGGAGAAAGCTGTCGAAGGATTCATCGCCAAGAGGCCTGAGGAAAAGACGTTCATTCTGAGAACAGACAATCTCTGGGCCAATCAATCGGCCCTGTACCTCTGCGCCTGGACTCGGCACAGGGACTGAGAGAAAAGGACTGACCGACGCGACAAAAACCTCCACCGTCGACAACGTGGGGAGAGCCGGCAATGTTGTTTGCGGCTGCGGTCAGGTCACGAGCAAAAACCGTATGGTTGACCGCAGAGGAATTTACGAATCGGAACAGTACAGGAAATTATGTAAATTAATCTAAGCCCATCAGCATCGCAGTATGTGCAAGTAACCGGGCACAACTGCGAGATACATTTTCTTGCAGACTCTCACAAAGGAATAGAATAGAATCGACGGAAAATGACATACAACGACTGGCAAGACCATATGAGTTGTAAGGGAGTGGGTAAGTTTTGGACCCAGTCAGTGTTCAGGCGAGTGATGTTTTCTACAATGGTTCAGCAACTGGATGGTTGAAGGGTAATAACTATTCCTGAACGTGCTAGTGTGGGAACCAACGCTCCTGCATCTCCAGCCCGATGGAAGTAGCGAGAAGGGAGCATTGCCCATGTGGGAGGGGACTCTGAATGATGGACGCTGTTTTCTTATGTATCCATCTTCAGTCAGTTGGAGATCAGCCAGGCAGGTCACGTGGCGCTGCGTCTGGTGACGTAAATACGTTATGCAAATTTATGAGGTGTAGGGAAATGATAGAGAGTCTGAATGTCTTTATTCCGACCGTAAGGATATCGAAAACAAAGGGCGTGTGTTTGAGCTGAGAAGAGGGAGTTTTGAATGGGAATCTGAGGGTTTTGTTTGCGCAGGGGATAGAGAGTCTGTGCAATTTGCCGACAGAGGTGATAATGAAATCAGATACACTTACTACGTTTCTGGGGAGATGTGAACAAATGGGATTCGTGCGAAGGAATAGAAAGACGGTTCCGCTGTGATCACCTGGGTGAACTCCAGCCCCGATCTCCCGATTCCCCGGGCACAGGGAGAGCGTCGGCGACTTCGCACGCACGCAGACACCGCCGGGTGTGAGGTTCGGACCCGGGTCGCCGGCGTGGAGAGACCGGTCCGGGGGCGACGTGAAGACCGGCCAACGGGAAGGAAGTGAATTGAGCAGAGAAGTAATAAACCGACGGGTCCTGCACGTAAAAGACCAGAAGGCAAGCAGACATAAGATCATAGGCCATTCGGCCTATCCAGTCTGTTCCACCGTTCCAACAGGAGTGATTTACTTCCCTCTCAAACCCATTCTCCTGCCTTCTCCGCATAAACTTTGATGCCTTGATTAAGAACCTATCAAATTCCACCATAGATATATACCATTACGACATCCACAGCCGTCTGGAGGCAAAGAATTCCACAGATCCATTACCCTCTCGTTAAAGGAAACCCGCTTCATCTGCGTCCCGTAGGGACGTCCCTCCATTGTGAGACTATACCTGCTGATCCTAGACTCCGATATGATGGGAGAGTTCCTCTTCAGGTCCACTCTACTTCGACCTTTCAATATTCGATAGATTTAAATTAGATCCCACCTCATTCAAAAAAACCACAAGCGAGTCCAGACCCAGAGCCATCAAAGGTCGGGAGGTTATGTTGCATCTGCGTGAATTCTTTGGTCACTCCTGTGACGGGATCTGAAGGATTATTCAATATGGACGGTTCCTTTAAGAAGGGAGAGAGAGCGGAGAGCGTGCGTGAGTGAGAGAGCAACAGAAACCTGTGAGTTGCCTTGGAAACGGCAAGGCGGAGCTACATGATGGACAGCCGGTGTTCAGCAGTGGTGGAATATATACAAGGTGAACTGGCTTTGTAATCAGACACACCAGAGACCCGGAAGACACTGACACTGGTTGAGCTGTGTGTGGCCACGACAAAGGTCGGGATTTTGCTCACAGTGTGGACAAAGGGGTGACCGGTGGAAAACTATCGGTGTGTTTAACCCTCGCCTGGGTTGATAGCTTTACCAGGAGAAAACGGCATTCTCTTCTGTGTGGTCACAGTCGGTGACTTTAAGAAGTTTCGGGAGCAGGAGGACGACGTGGAAGATTCGACGGCACCGGCACTGGGAAGACAAAACATCTCTCTCTCTCTCTCCACTCTACTCATTTCAATATCCAGAACTGAACTGACTTTGCCTATACCATCGGAAGACGGTATCATTGATCACCTGAGGTGGGAGAAGTTTGGGAACTTTATTTACATACTTATGTATGCAAATACTCTGCTAACCTGTTTGCCTTGTCTGGTTTTATATTACCTTATCACGTAATTATTAATAAAATAGTGTTTATAACGAAAGACTCAGACTCCAGGTGGGTTCATTTCGCAGCGCGCACGGTTGATGAGATCCCAACATCCAATGTCTCCTGTGCATCTGACATTCCTGCGTCACGGCGGCGGGAGATAAGGACTGCTTCACCGTCGACAAGGCGGAGCTGGAGCTAGAAAATGACATTTGTTGTGGCGATCACGTCACACGTAGACTTCGCACGGTGGGTCACGGAGGAACGTACAAGATGGAACAGTACAATGCAGAAAATGATGGGCTACCTCTGCACTACAGGAATCCGGGACCCTAAAATCGGGATGTGCTCGAGAACTCTTAGCAGACCTGAGGACATCTGAGAAGGGATCCCTGGGCCTATCTGGGAAAGAACAAAGGATCCCTAGGAGGTACCCGTCTCACCCATTTCTGTTGGTCTCTCGTTCCATATACTTGCCAGCATGTGCGTTAAAAAATGGCCCCTTGGGACCCTTTGTGGGTCGCTCCCGTCTCATAGCGAACCGACGCGTTGTCATGTTTTATTTGGTTAGCATTCACGGTCCCTGTGCATCTCACGATTTTTTTCACGCGTCTTTCGAGTTATCAGTCTCGAGTTTACAATGCCGCAATCGATAGAGTTCGATCCCACCACCTCTCCAAGTAACTCAGTCCCTCGAGTCCTGGCAGCTTCCCGCTAAAACATTCTTCCGAGGTTTCCAGCTGAATGACGTATTTCCTGTTGCAGGTTAGCCGGAAGTGCAGAGAGATTCCAGGTACAAGATCATTAAAGTCTTGTACGGTTGAAGCGAACTTATCTCTGTCGCTTTGAACTGTGTCCTTGAGGCCGCCTCAATACCCTCCTCTGCAAGTCGTTCCATACACGGACCACTCTCCAGGAGAAAAGAAGTCTCGGCTCCATTCTTGAATGTCGTCCCTATCTCAAAACCGTACTCTCTAGATCTTGATTTCCGACACATCCTACCCGGGTCCGGGGGCACATTCACCCTATCTCAGACCCTTCTGGTTTTATACACCTGTATAAGATCAACCCTGGCCCAATCTTTTTTCCATAACGTAGTCCTTCGAGACCAGGTAGCATCCTCGTAAATCTCCCTCAGCACTCTTTCCGGCTCAGTGTCATCTTTCCCTACAGCGGGACGACAAAACATGAACACCGCCCTCCAAGTGCGGCCTCACCGACGTCTTGTACAACTGCAACGTGACCTCCCGACTCCCGTACTCAGTGCCCTGACTGACGAGGGTCTGCGTGTCAAATGTTTTCCTCGTCGCCCTGTCTGCTTGTGATTCCACCTCCCTGGAAGCATTTACCTCTACTCCATGGTCCCTCTGTTCTACAAAGCTCGCCAGTTCTCCAACATTCACGATGGAAATCGTATCCCGTTCAAACTTCCCAAACCCTCTGCCCGTTCCTCCAGCTTCTCTTGTTCTGTCCGGCCCCAGAATTGATGTTCACTTTGATCAAACCGTCTCAGTCAGTCTCTGTAATGCACGAATGTTTGCCAATACGTGGGAAAACCGGAGGAAGCCGACAAGGTCACGGCGGAAACGAATGCGAGTGCTGTAATATCCTCATGTTACCCGCTATGCTCCTCTACCGTGCCGCCCCGGACTCTTCACCGCTCCCATGTGAGGATCCGTTTCCACAATTCACTGTCTCATCATTTGGCAGCCGCTCGATAGGTCGTTTTCATCCTCGCACCCCGAGTTAATCTGGAAAAATCCCTCAGTTTCTCAGTGTCACCGGCAGACTTGCTAATGATGCCTTGCACGTGTTTTTCCAACAATCTTGTGCGTGTTCAGTGCAATGCAGATCAATGGTTCTCACACATCACCTGCTTCCTGTCGCCTGCGAAGGTTTTTGTCGGGCTCCGTGGTGTCTCTGAGCCACTGTGAGGACTCCAGGCGCAGTAGTAGACGGCCGACTGGTCCCGGCGCAGGCTGGTGGAGGTGAGAATGAACGTGTTTGAATCGGGTCTCCGGGCAGTGAAGCCGTCCACAGCCCCCTCCGGAATTACGACTTTGGTAAACGTGGAATGAAACATGTACTGAATCTCCCTACCCGGATATTGTCTGTACCAGTAGAGATAATTGCTAGCGCTACCGCCGTCCAGGATGCATTTCAGTTCCACGCTCTCGCCGAGAGATTTGGAGAGAGCCGGCGTGTCCTGGCGAACGGACTGCGACGTCGCACCTGAAGAAGGGAACGGGAAGTTAAGAGAGTTAAATGAACCGGAAAACCCGAGTACGTGGGATCATTTGTTAAAGGGGAGGACGGGATGTAGGGGAAAATGAACATCATTGAGGGATATGGAATGGAAACTCGTTCATACCGACACTGATTACCGCCGAGCTCGTCCCATCTTCGGGTGTCCGGTCAAAAGACCCGTAAACCTCTCTAATCCAAGAACTCATGTGTAAGTAGATGAAGTTTAAACTTCCCTAATATGTCGGCCAGTATTTCAGGAAGCTACTTCGATATGAGTCATCTTCCGCTGATATCCGCTATAATTAGTGCTCTCCCATAATAAACCCGTTCCGTCCCGTTTTAAGCACCCGTTCCCCTCCCGCTTTAGCTCCATCCCTTATCTTCGGCTACCCCGGGAATGAAATCCTAGTTGAAGAAACCTCTCCTTGTCCCTCGGCAACGCAGATGCTGGCAAAATTCTGCGAAAACTTCTCCGCACTCGTTCAAGTTTAACATCTTTCCAATAGCAAAGTGGCCGAACTCAGTTCGGGATTAAAGATTAATTATTGAGTTAGATTGTTTCTTACGTTGAAGCAACGGCGCCAGGACGAGTAACAGCAGCATCCTCTCTCCGGAAACCTTCTCTGTGTTGTGAGAGGTAGCGACTGGGGAGAAAACGCCGCATCAGGGCCGCGCCCCTTCCGGGCACATTGCTGCCTGCGTCACCAATCCGGAACATGCGGAAGGAGGTGGGTCAACGTCCGAAACAACATTTCCTTATCTGCGCCCAGACCTGCTGAGTTCTTACAACAATGTGTGTGCGTGTGTGTGTGTGTGTGTGTGTGTGTGTGTGAGTGGGTGTGTGTGTGTGTGTGTGTGTGTGTGTGTGTGTGAGTGGGTGTGTGTGTGTGTGTGTGTGTGTGTGAGTGGGTGTGTGTGTGTTGACTCGGCTGCACAGCATCTGGGGACTTTCAGGTCTTTAGTGGGTAGTAAACTCCACCAGCTCCCTCATGAACAGTAGCACCGCCCCCCCCCCCCACCAGCATCGAGGACATCTTCAACAGGCGAAACCTCAGTAAGGCAGCATCAGTCCTTATCGACCCCCAACACCCAGGACATGCCCTGTTCTCATTACTACCATCAAGGTGGAGGTGAAGGAGACTGGGGACCCACACTCAACGATTCGGGAACAGCTTCTCCCCCTCCGCCATCAGTTTTCCGGTCGGCACATGAACCCATGAACACCACCTGAGTATTTGTTTTCTTTCCCCCCTGTTTGTCTCACATTCTGCGTGCTTTGCCTGTGTGTGTATGTTTGTGTGTGTTTCTGTCTGTGTAATACAATCTGCCTGTTTAATTGTATATCTGTTTGTTAATCTAACTATTTCTCTCTTTCAGTATTAGTCTATTTGTTTATTTATTTGTTTGTTCATTTATTTATTTATTTATCTGCTACTTATCTTTTCCTTATTTGTTTATCTGCGCAGTCGTCTATTTATTGATCTATTTTCGCTTTTATTTATATTTACTGTAACTTATAATATATTTGATCTATTCCACCGGAGTGCTGTCAGAACAACAACAAATCTCATGACAGATTCCAGTGATGATAACCCGGATTCCGGTTCCGATAAAGATCCGCCAACCCTCCCTTGCGATTGGCGGCATAGTCGCCTGG